>NC_072740.1:121033549-121333549 GCF_026930045.1 Uloborus diversus
TTGCAGAACTATTAAATGCTTATTATTTGAGAGTTGCACAAAATGATGGCGTCAACTTTTGACATGGAAGACACTGTGTTACACACGCCGAAGTTCGTTGAAACAAGTTTCGACTTCAGTTCTATATTCTCATCCAAAGACCTCCATGCGAGCATGGAGAACATACCAGAGCCTATGGACATTGGTCAGTGTAGTGGCATACCTTCAAAAGGAACATGTACTAAACTTCCAGAAGATCGATTTCCCACAGAAGACCTCCTCTTCCATATTTTCAGAAAACATGGAAAGCAACAGCGTACCTGATACCATAGTTTCCAGCAGCGAAAGCATTCCAGTAAAACTTCCTAACTACAATCTCCGTCAGAGGTCCATCAAAAATCGAATCGAAACTGAAATCAGGATAAGAAAAGTTCCAAGCAAGAAGCCCCCCAAACCAAAACAAAGACCAGCACCCCTGAGCAAATACCGTCGCAAAACGGCGAACGCAAGGGAAAGGACTCGCATGCAAGAACTCAACGACGCGTTCGAGAACTTGCGGAAAGTGGTGCCTCAGTTCCCGCGCAAAACTGGTGATGACAACACCAAGCTCACTAAAATCACAACACTGAAGCTGGCAGTCAATTACATCGCAGCTCTCTCACAGATCCTAAAGCAGGCGGATTCCAATAAGAATAGTGGATCCAATCCTAATGATAGGTTTGCTTCCGACAATGCGTGTCCGAGTGTCGATGCAATAGACCCCATGGACCTTTTGGGTGATTGCCTCCTTGACAATTCGTTCGATCTCATCCTAACTTCAGATGGTGATAGTCTGTCTCTTAGCGAGGACCTCAATGTTTAGTGATTGCTGTGCGATATTGAATTCAAGACGTTTCTCGTACTGGATGAACTTCTTCCCTGTCCTTTTCAACAGTTGAAAATCGCTTCCAATCAGTGCCCCTTTGATATAAATGCCTATCAGTTTGTCATTTTTAACGTAGATCAAAATGGCTGTCAAAAAGCTCGTTTATACTGCCATCTATCGGAGATATTAGGAAAATATTATTAAAGAATTAAGAACTACGTTATCCATAAATAACTTTTAAAATTGTTATTTTAAAGCACATTTGGATTCTTTAGACAAAAGGGAGTTAATTTACCGATAAATGATTAATAAATTACTAAATTAAAAAAAAAAAAAAACGTACGGCGACAGAAAAAAATCCCCAAATCAAACCACTTTAAATGCGTGAAATACACCGCCAGCTCAGTCATTTCCAGCCGAGGACTGCAGTTTCGTGCTTATTAGCACTCATCAGCCCGGCATAGGAAAGTGACTGAGCTGGAGATGGAAAACCTCTTAAGGAAGCCAAGAGTGCGAAACAAACTGCTTTAGCCCTGGCTAATGGGCGGTAATTTACTGTATATACCTTGCCTCGCGTTCAATCTTCGAGTTGAACCGAACCATTGCTTCGGTCACTCGTCTGGTCTGCTAATTCTATATTAGCTACCAGTTTGTTTCGCACTCTTGGCTTCCTTAAGAGGTTTTCCATCTCCAGCTCAGTCACTTTCCTATGCCGGGCTGATGAGTGCTAATAAGCACGAAACTGCAGTCCTCGGCTGGAAATGACTGAGCTGGCGGTGTATTTCACGTATTTCTGCTTTAGCCCTGGCTAATGGGCGGTAATTTACTGATTATACCTTGCCTCGCGTTCAATCTTCGAGTTGAACCGAACCATTGCTTCGGTCACTCGTCTGGTCTGCTAATTCTATATTAGCTACCAGTTTGTTTCGCACTCTTGGCTTCCTTAAGAGGTTTTCCATCTCCAGCTCAGTCACTTTCCTATGCCGGGCTGATGAGTGCTAATAAGCACGAAACTGCAGTCCTCGGCTGGAAATGACTGAGCTGGCGGTGTATTTCACGTATTTCTGCTTTAGCCCTGGCTAATGGGCGGTAATTTACTGTATATACCTTGCCTCGCGTTCAATCTTCGAGTTGAACCGAACCATTGCTTCGGTCACTCGTCTGGTCTGCTAATTCTATATTAGCTACCAGTTTGTTTCGCACTCTTGGCTTCCTTAAGAGGTTTTCCATCTCCAGCTCAGTCACTTTCCTATGCCGGGCTGATGAGTGCTAATAAGCACGAAACTGCAGTCCTCGGCTGGAAATGACTGAGCTGGCGGTGTATTTCACGTATTTCTGCTTTAGCCCTGGCTAATGGGCGGTAATTTACTGAATATACCTTGCCTCGCGTTCAATCTTCGAGTTGAACCGAACCATTGCTTCGGTCACTCGTCTGGTCTGCTAATTCTATATTAGCTACCAGTTTGTTTCGCACTCTTGGCTTCCTTAAGAGGTTTTCCATCTCCAGCTCAGTCACTTTCCTATGCCGGGCTGATGAGTGCTAATAAGCACGAAACTGCAGTCCTCGGCTGGAAATGACTGAGCTGGCGGTGTATTTCACGTATTTCTGCTTTAGCCCTGGCTAATGGGCGGTAATTTACTGAATATACCTTGCCTCGCGTTCAATCTTCGAGTTGAACCGAACCATTGCTTCGGTCACTCGTCTGGTCTGCTAATTCTATATTAGCTACCAGTTTGTTTCGCACTCTTGGCTTCCTTAAGAGGTTTTCCATCTCCAGCTCAGTCACTTTCCTATGCCGGGCTGATGAGTGCTAATAAGCACGAAACTGCAGTCCTCGGCTGGAAATGACTGAGCTGGCGGTGTATTTCACGTATTTCTGCTTTAGCCCTGGCTAATGGGCGGTAATTTACTGAATATACACTTTAAATGGTCAAACGATATTTTTTCACGGGGAAAGTAATGAAAGAATTTATAGTAGGTTTAGTTCCTGAGACCCATTGCGACAGCAACGTCACTGCAGATGACCGCTGAATAGCGTTTTAAATACAGACCTTTTGACTGCCACTTTTTAATGCAATTCCGGTAAGCATATATTCTGTTCATCGAAAAGATAGACCATAAGAAAACAAAAGTGCTACCAGAAGGTTTGTCAGCCCATTCGGCGATATCCTCTGCAATAAAAAAAGTAAACCAATATTCTCCGTTTGATTGGCGCTGGTCTGTTATTATCCACGCCAAACACGCCGTTGACGCTGCCAAATGGTGAGTGTGTGTGTGTGTATTTTTTTTTTTTACTTCTAGTCTATCTTTTCCATGAACGTAGTATAGTATCAGGGTGGTAGCGTGACCGAGTTGAAACGATAGCGGAGTTAATTCATGGGGTACGAGAATCTGTTCGATTTTTGCGACAATTTTGGACAAAGTTAAACTTATAACGATTCAGCATTTAAGTCAAAAACAAATCTGAATGGCTCAAAGAAATAGTTCGTTTTTTTTTAGTGTTGCGTCTCAAATAAAGCATCACGGTCGTTGATTGTATTACATGTCTTGTTCAGATAAAATGATTATTTTATGTGAAAATATTCATATTTAAGAAATATAAATTTTTAAGTGTTAAATGCTCTTGAAATTAGTACTGCAATGCAATTCATAGGAGTAGTACTTGAATAACTACATCAGATAGGGACACATGTCCGAATGTTTTTCTTGACAGACAAGGACATTAAACTTTTTTTAAATGTATTAAATTTGGGAAACTATCTGAAATACCTTGTTTATCCGGTGAAAATTTTGAATTTATTTATAGAAATTTGTATATCTGGTCACTGTGATGTTTATTATGATTATAAATTATTTACGATTATAGATTATGAAAATTGGAATTTCATGTTTTTTGACAGAAATTGCACTTATGAGTTTTGTGGTTGTAAGAAATACTGTCTTAAATGCAAAAGTTTTTAACTTCAGGTAAAGTAATTCAAGTGAAGTTTAGTTGTATGCTGTGGCTGATAATTTTTGCAATGATAAATGCATTCCTTGTAACTTGAGTCATGTGTTTGCATTTTTTTTTTTTTTTTGAAACGTTAAATTCTAAATTTCTTATATTTAGCACAAAGGTATCGTTTTTTATTCATTTTCAAATAACGTTAAATTTTTGCTACGAATTACATTTCATGACTAACAGCAGCAATAACTAACTTTTGCCTTTTGATGATATAATTACTCAGAGACGAATTTATTGGTTTGCAGGACAGGCGCAATGCATTTTTAGTACCCATTTGTGTATCACAGGTTCACTGAATTATGTAAAAATTTTCACTTGAGCATTTTTGGACTCCATTCCAGGTCCTATAGTCGAGGGAACCTCTCACAATTGCGACATAGGGAACGTTCGGAAATAAGGAACCATTGCACCGGTTTCACCGCAAGCATTCGGAAACGAAAGGATTTGACGTCCCCTCTAGCGTCCGGAAGTACTTGCGGTTACTCTCTAACGGTCAATCCGGTTGTAACCGCTTTTCCCCATCTTTCACTACAGTCTCGACGTGGCTAGTGTGATCATATGGTATTTTTTGGCCAGTCAAGTTTCAAGTTTTACTCTATTTTTGATTAGACAGTCGTTTGCTGCTGCACTAGATAAATCTCGTTGTAACCACGAGCTTCCTGCCTAAGGCCCCTATATATACGAGCCGGCGCATCAGCTTAAGATTAGCCATTTTGGATCGGAGCGCTTGTTTGATTGGTTGTCTTTTCTGGCGAGTTATCGCATTTGGTGACTGTTTACTGTTAGCAATTATTAGTGGCACGTGAATTGTTTATTAAATAAAATATTATTTTCCACAAATTCGGCGAAATCCGAAACTTTACTGTGGTAACCCTAGCAGTGCAACAATGAAAAATCCGATCCAAAATGGCTAAACTTAAGCTGATGCGTCGGCCTATTTATATAGCGGCTCTAGTCCTACCTAGCTCAACACAAAAATACCAATGACGTCATAACCGCAACATGACCAGCCACGATGTGTAATCGCTGAACAGTTTCCGATAGCAGCCATGGTAAATCCGCCACTGTCCTTACTTATGAAATTATTCATGATTTAGGGTTTAGAAGGTGAATTACTTTGTGTAAAAATGTTGTTAAAGTTAAATCTAATTCAGAAAAATTCCTGCGAAATATTGAGAAGGAAAATAATTTTGCTCAGAGTATCCATGAGTTGTCTTTGCATTGGATAAAAATTCGCTAAGTACACATCGCTCATTTGGAAGAAGAACGCCATAATACGAAGAAATGAAATTTTACAGGAGAACCATTTGAAGTTTAACTGTTCAGGAAATTTGCTGTAAGAAATGTAAATGCACAGTGCTCTCCAGTGGTTAATATTAGAACAAAAAATCTGTCATTATTTTTCAAAGAAGATAACTTCGTTTGAAGCCCTTTAAGCAAAAAAAAGGGGGGGAAAGAAAATTAAAATTTTCGTATTGTGGCACTGTTCTTCCAAACGAGCGACATGCACACTTGCAATGAAATTTTCGAATATGTTTTATTACTGCACGTGGAACCTTTCCGAATAAATTCTAGATAAAATTGTAGGTAGGGGATAATTGGAAGGAATTAGACAGCTCTGAAAGATTTGAAAAAATATTTGTTACTTGTCGAGTAAATTTGGCAGTTTTTGACTGGCCGCTACATCTACTGGACAAGGAAGGAACTATTTTTAACCCCCGACACACAATGGAAGGGGTTTATAAGTTTGACGTGTCTGGATGTATGTGTGTGTCTGTGTATCTGTCTGTGGCACTATAGCGCCTAAACAGATGGACCGATTTCGATTTTTTTTTGTTTAAAAGGAGAGTTGTTCATCTTCTATTTCAGCACAGAAATACAGCTGTCCCATTCCCCCTGGTTCTCCCCTACTTTATGGAACATTTGACTAAATACTAAGTAGAATTTTAGGAATCTAAAAAAGAAAAATGTTACTGTAGTAAACGCTGTTAGTTTTTTATTTCAACGGTAATATTTAAAGTTAAATAAGTTCATGAATACATATTACTATTGGAAGTTGCTCAATTAAAAATGATAAAAAATGATCAGAAGACAAACATTGTTTATGTATTATTTTTATGTGCATTTTGAGAAAAATAATTTCATGTTTATTTCTTGTGCAACGAAGTTATATGTTACTTATAAGCATGTTGTTTTGGTCTTTAACAGTTTCGCTGGTCGAATACTGGATGTTGGACACTTTGAAAATGATTGCAACATAAGAATGTAGTACTGGATTGGGAAATAAACGATTATGTTGTGTACAAGTGTGTTTCTTTCTAAAGCAATTACAGTACACTTTGTAAAAAGATGTTTCAAGATGAGTGTATCAGCATTATCACTTTAATTTCTTTTTTTTTAACAAGAAGTTCCGTCTAGAACTAGACGAGCCTACTTTCCCGTATACCCATACTACTTTCTAGTACCTGATCAATATTCTCAAAAATAGCTAAAATCGCAAATTTTTTCAAACATATTTTTTTAACTATTTTAAGCTGATTTCTAGGAATAAAATATTCCTTACTTTTCTTCAAAAAAACGAACAAATAAAATAGCAGCACCTTTTAAACAAAGCAGCTTATACACTTCTTTCCATTAAAAAAATTTTTTAACAGCTTTCAAAACGAAAAAATAATAATAATAAGTTCATTAAAATAAATACATCATATAAAAAAAAATCGTTTCTTTTTCCCCTGTTGCCAAAAATAATTTTTTAAACGAATTAATGCACTTACCAAAATAAAAAAAAAACAATAAAATGTCAACTTAAAGAAATAATTTTCATTGTCAAAAAAAAAAAAAAAAAAAAAAATTGTCTGCGCATATTTTTCGAGTTTATTCACCGAAAACTAAATACCTAAATTAAAACTTTAGCGTGAAAATAAAAACAAATCATATCAACAATAATTATTTCACAGTTAAAACCACAGCAGCGGAGTCGGAGTCGGAGTCAATCTCATTTTGGGATAAAAGAGTCGGAGTCGAATATCCAAGAATCGGAGTCAGTCATTTGTCCTCCGTCTATAAATGTTTGCCAAAGCTACGAAGTCAGAGTCCGATTAATTGTCAGGAACAGGAGTCAGAGTCGGTGTCAGGTGCCCCTAAATTCTCGGAGTCGGAGTCGGGAGTAGGTCGTCAAGAGCTATTTCCAACAAAGTTTGTTTGAAGTAAATCCGCCTTTAAGTTCGGAATCTATGCTGACTTTCAGTTTCCCCTTAGGCGCTAATGTTAAGAGATTTGAACTGTTCAAAAAACTTGTTCAAATCAAAAAGATATTTTCGATACATGTTTTTTATCAAAAATTTTTCCCTACAAAGTTTGTTTGAAGCCACTTCGCTTCTAAGTTCAAGATTTATTTTTGATTTGAATTTCCCCGTAGGCGCTAATGTTAAGTTTTTTTGAACTGTTCAAAATTGAACGAAAAATTGTTCAAATCAAAAAATGAATTATGGGAATGAGATGTCTTCGTGGATATCTTTCTAACAAAAAAAATTGTTCGAATCGGACTATTCATTCAAAAGTTATTAGGGGGGGACAGACAGACCGACAGACATTTTTCCCCATCTCAATACCCTACTTTCCAATTTTTAATTTTTCAATATTTATCTAACTATTTTATTTATTTTTGACTTTTTTTTGTTTTTCGGGATACTTTTAAGATGTATTAAGCCTTCTTTCATGCTTTTTTCTTCTTTCTCTGATTTTTACTGGGAAAGTAGGCTAAAAACTGCTTTTGTCTCATTGGTTTGTCCAGCCTAGCCCTTATTTTTGTTTTAAACAAAGTGTGTAAGTAAAATTGGGTAAGTAAGGGAGAGTTTTCAGACACTAGATCAAGTAAGCAGGTGTGCCTACCTGGGGGGGGGGGGGATATGGCCCGGACTGCGCGATTGAAATTTTTAGGGGGTATTTTTCTCTTTTTAGGGGGCTCTTGCTCTTGAGGGGTCTTCGCAATATTTAGAGGAACACCCATGCTCTAAGGTTGGAACCCCTAAATGAAGTAAGGGAAAGTTTTCAAACATTTGGATAAGAAGGGGAACGTTAGCAGGTCACTGAATAAGTAAGGGAAAGTTTTCAGACATCTGTTTAAGAGAGGGGGGTAATAGAAACATTTCAGACTCCCGGAAAACCTGGATAAATAAGGGAAATTTTTCAGATACCGGGTAAACCTGGATGAGTTTGGGAAAGTTTTCAGACATCTGAAAAAGTGAAGGACGTTTTCAATCCCTGAAAGAAAGGATTGAATTTTTTAAAACTTTAGTATTTTTATTTTTTAGCATTTCATTTTAGTATATTTTACTAGAGTTTTTGTTTTAGTTTTTGAAATACTTATCCTTACTCTCTTATTAGGCTATGATCTGTCTTCATTGACTGTCTTGAAATCTTTTTCTTTGTTTACCAACTAATATAGCGATTTTATAGACTTTCATAAGTACTTTCATTTCATTATTTTTTTTGTGACATGTGTTAAAGTACTTTAATGAAAAAATGAAATTTAGAAAGAAAAATAGAATAGCATTAAAATATTGTTAAACGTTCGTGATGCAACTTCAAACTTTCTTGAAATGACGACACAGTTCTTGATAAAACACAGGAGATTTATTTACACTATGTACAGGAAAGATCGTTAACAACTGCTAAATTAATCATCAGCAATTAAGCAAATATCAATCAACACCGCAAATTCAACGGTTACACACGTATTTACATCCAAATACGAAAAACAACACAGCGAAATGCCTCGCAAATTGACAAAAATAAATGCTCTCAGCCCAACGGCTCAGTCGAGACTGACTTTTTATCATGCGGCACGGCTATTTATAGACATCGAAAAGTTTCCACAATATTCCAAATGCTTCTCGTATTTTCTTTTCATTCACAAATTTTATGATTCAGAAATGAAGGACCCGTATACTTCACCCGAATGTATGGGGACTGTATATTCATGACAAGAAACTATTTACAGGTTACGTTACTACAATAATTTTAGATAAAAGATAATTTAATAAACGCCAAATTTAGCTAGATTACGACAAATTAATCACGAAAATAATTATTATTTACAGAATTTGTAACAATATGAATAGAATTTGATAATGCATTTCAAAGAATGTAAACATATTAGCTAAGATGAAAAGTATTTTGTATCTTTTGAAATGAAATTTACAAAAAAAACATCAACAATTCAACACCAGGAAAATTTATGTTATTTGTATTAAAAAGTTAAGCAAAACAAGGAAAAGTCAGGAAAGTTAAGGGATAATCTGGGATAGATAGCCTGTTTAAATAACATGCAGTTTTGTTGCGTTACATATTTTATAATAAGATTTTAAATAAAAAGTCAAAAAAAAAAAAAAAATAGAAGAGAAAGGGAGGGGAAAAAAAAAAAAAGATTTAAAACGTTCCTTAACCTTTCACCCTAAAAAATGAATTACAATATTGTAAATCACGCGAAAAAAAATCTTTCCTCTAACTTCCTTAAATGCCTCTTTGGAATAAAGCTAAAAAGAAAAAAATCAATCCGTAATGAATACACTAATTTGAAGAAAGCTATTAGGAAAAAATGAGATGAAAGGACCGTTGCCAATTTGTGGGTGTGAATTGTTGCAATTTAACACCTCCATAGCTGATTGGTCCGGCTGAACATAATAATTAAAAAGTTTTGATAAAAAACTGGATGTTTTAATTACTTGTTAGAGTGCAAACGCTCCTCTGTTGCGTTGATAGCTGCAGGGAATAATTAGTTATACCCAAATCGTCTCGCTTTTTTTTTTCCTTAATCTTTATCATGAAGTGACTTAATATAGGTTTTCTGTACGTATGCTTTTAGAAACCAATGAGCAGTCATTGTTATTAAAATCCAGGATAATTTATTTTGGGTTATCTAATAAAGTGGATGCTTTGTTTTTTCGACTGAGCAGTTTCATAACTAAAATTAAAAACAGGGAAAAAAACACACAGAAAAAAGTGAACTTGCTAATTAATTATACCGGTGATTTTCTCAATGGTTTAGCTATTAGTAATGTCAAGTAGAAGCAATTAATCTTATGGTTAACCTATGGATGTTTCTTTTGATATGAAGAACATTTATTTAAGTACTCAATTCAATGGTCAACAATATATTTGTATTACATAAATAAAAACTTAGTGATAGCTTTAAATTTAAACTTTATGGGAAAACATAATTACTACCCCCTAATTTAATTGCTTCAAAAACTCGTGAAGATATTTTAAAATTATTTTTCAAGCTATCAATAATGAAAAAGTAAACAAAAAACATCATTTCAAATAATATTTATTTACATTTTAATAACGTCTATAAAAATATATTATACCATGAACTTTAAAAAAATATTTCGATTTTTTTAAAGAATTTATAGTTTTGTACACTATCAACCAGGGTTTCTCAAAATGGTCAATATCGGCAACCTGGTTGGTCGATTAAGTTTTTAAATGGGTCTATCAAGTTCTAGGCGTCGTTATGGGATTTATGAATATCTAGGGGTCGATAGAGGTCGAGAAAAGTGTAGCAGCCAAAATGCAAACAACAGCAAATTTTGGTTAGATGAACTTTCATTTTGCTCTTAATGGTTGACAAATATTTAATTTAATAAATATGATTTACCAAATATATATATTTTATTTATAGCTATACATTCATTTTCTTCCGGAAATTTCTTATACAGTGCTACTTGAATAGCTTAAAGTACTCTGATTCGAAATCGTGGATACTTCGAAGTTTTTGCAGGAAAGCTTGAACTTTCTGAGTGAAAATTGACTGTAAAAACGCACTCGACTGTATATTGACAAAAATTAATTAGAATAAATCTAATAATAATAGTAATAAATTTAAGGTCTTCTACACACAAGGTAACGTAGTTGAATAAACTTTCGAACAAGCGATTATCAAGAAGTGTAACCTCGTAGGAAAATGAAGGAATCGCCAGACTACCCATCACACGAAGCGACGGTTAACTCCATTAGGCACGCAAACCACTTGTATCGATACCATTTTCATCCCAATGAGTTGAGTCAACTTTTTGGTTCAACTAATTGGTATATTCCCAAATGTTCGTTCTACTGATGAATAAACTAGCCGAGTCAACTCGGTGTAGTTTTAAAAGCGTTCTGGGGCTCTGGGAGCAACTGCTAGAATCAGTTCGTCTTATTATAAGAAAAGTTGATTCAACTCAGTTGCCTCGTACGAACACAACGAAAAATGCTAGTCAATTAGTTGACAGGCAATTTTTCTGAAAAGTTGATTTAACATACCTTCTTATGTATAGCACGCCTTAAAATAATAATAATCTTGAAGAACTTAGCTGGGTTTTGGTAGGGTCGATAGCTTAGATAAAATTCTTTCGGGGGATCGATGCATGAAAAAGTTTGGGAAACCTTGCTATATACATTATTGCATCACTTATGTTTTTATATTACCATAAATAGGACCAAATTTTGCAAATTGACAACATAAAATTTTCAAATCTTAAATGAGCAGCATTCTTTTTGTAGTCAGCAACGATAAAGCAACAATAAATTTGATATTTTGCTACCATCAACAAGTAAGTGCAATTGTTAGCATCGGCATTGTATTTATCTGCTGACTTCAATCTACTACTATATTGTCATGTAGGATATACGTCAACAGAGGCTGACTCATAACAGAAAATATTCAAATATTTAATAATGAGTAACTTTCTTCCCACAATCAGAAACGTAAATGCTGCAAGACTCTTGATATTGATACCACCAATAAATAAGCATTGTGTTGCCCCAGCATTCAACCCACAACTATATTGTCATGAGAAAGAATATTCCTGTACACAAAATGACTCAAAACCGAAAATATTTAGATCTTTTAGGAGAAACATTCTTTCCACAACCAGAAACATAGATGCTGTAGAAAACTTGATATCGATACCACCAATAAATCAGCGCAATTGTTAGCATCAGCATTGTGTTGCCCCCCTGTCTTCAATCCACAACTATATTGTCACGAAAGAAGATAAGATACCTGCAATAAGCTCTTCCTCGTGAAGCGGATCAGGGTAGGCAAAAAAGATTGATGAACATTAGGGTGCTTAGAACGTGTGTGGGGTGAGGAATTGACCTCTAGACCCACTTTGATGTCGCCGAACAGACGCTTGCGGAAGCTTTCGATGTGGTCACGAGACCCATGATGCTCTTAACTGGTGAAAGTTACACCACTAAAACTGAAGACATTAACAAGGTAATGGTCATATTACGCAACAATGTGAGGGCCAAGAAGTTTCTTGGAAGCTTGTGAATATTTAGCACTTGTGAGTAAAATGCGTAAAGAGAATTCAACGCATAAAAAAGTTGATTTAGCATGCTTTTAATATTTAATACGGAAAGTTTTATAAGTGCTTTCTAGCCAATCTTGTTTATCTGATGGCTTTCAAGATAAGTACTTCTATCGCATCTACATAAATTTTTACTAGTGTTGAAAAATAAGGCCACAAAGCAGTGAAAGGTGGAGAATTATTTGGATTTTAAAACGGAATTTGGAACATATATCTTTAGTTCAAAAAACAAAAAAAGAAAATAATTTTAAAAATGATGTTTTTACTTTAGATCGAGAAACGGTGTTTACACATTACGCTGGAATTTTGAGAAATCGATGGAACCACTTGGAATTGCTGCTAAATTAAACTATAAATCTCCAAAAACTGAAGAAGAAATCGGAGAACTTCAACGAAGTATTTTATACTTTTTTTAGACCTAAATGGACTTTCTGCGTACATCCACGTACATATTTTTGTGCTTATTAGTACAAAATATTAATTGCATTCAAATAAAATCCCAATTTATTTATTCTCTCCTAGTTTTTTGTTACAGCAAAATGTTCATACATCATATTATATTCCTTAAAACTTTAGAAATATAACAAATTAGGGTTTCAAAAGCAGAAATTGTGGTTTAATTTTTACACATTTCGGGAAAAAAGGTTTTCTCAGAATTTTTTTAATCACTCGTTAAACTTCATCAAAGTAGAAAGAAAATCGTTTGTTTCATCTAATTCTGCATCAAAGTTATTCTACCATTATTAGAAGGTTCGTTACGGGTAAAAACGAGCAAAAATCCAGCTTTTAGGAAGGTAAAATAGGGCTTTTTTTGTATTGAGCTTTAAAATTCGAACTTCAAGATATGTGTTCCATTTTATTAGTGTCTTCCTGCCGAATTTTAAAGCAACAAGCACGATAGATTTGTCTGCGTATCTCGTTCATTCTCGCACGAACGCACACTTCCATTCGCATATTGAGATACATAGCTAAACAACAGCGACTGATAAGCGGTCTTAAAATAAAAACTATTTTTCCCTATTTTCCAATTCTCTAGAGCAGCGGTTCCCAACCTTTTTCTCTTTGCGAACCCCTTGGAACAGGCAAAAAAGTTCACGAACCCCCTGATGTTGAAATTAGTAACATGTAAGAAACAATAAAAAAACAGCATGTTTGCTTTCCATGTTTTGCAACATTTGATTGCAATAAACAAAAATATAATTGTAAAATATCATTAAGTGCAAACATTAATAAAAAGTTAAAACTACATCTACAAGAAAAATTATAAACAAGAAGTTTTATAAACCAACTATTTTTTAAGCATACTTTAAATTGGGGAAAGAATCCTAAATGCGATATTTGTGGCTGTTTGACGGAACAAAGAAACTGAAAGTTTGGTTCAATGTCTGACAGTTTGAGTCTTAAATCAGGCTCTGCATTCAATCTGCTTCGGTATTTATCTTTGAGATAAGTATAGGAGGAAAATCCTTTCTCGCACAGATATGTTGTACAAAATGGTAATAAAATTCGAATTGCTTTTTTGGACAAAACGGTATAGTCATTTCTTACACTGAGCCAGAAGTCAAGTAACGAGAGCTCTTTAAAGGTAGTTTTCAATGAATTATCACAGGATAACTCCTGTGATAATTCATGACATTACCTGAGCATTTCCTTTTCAGGTAATGTCAGGGTGTTCTCTAAGCATGGATTTCCTTCAAAAGGATTGCGTATCCAGTTGTTTGAGAGAGGGACGTTACGCCTATTAGGAAAATACTCGTCAAAAGTTAGTTCAAGATGTTGCAGATGTTCACATACATTTCTTTTAATGCTTTCATCAAGTTTCATTGAGTTTTCTGATAAAAAACTACTAAGAGAAGTGAAACAAGAAAACTCACCCATTTCCAGGCATTGGATCCAGAAATTCAATTTTTTTACCATAGCTTCAATTTTATCATATACAACGAAAATATTAACAACTGCACCTTGCAAGGATAGATTTATTTTAATTAAATTTTGAAAAGATATCAGTTAAATATGCAAGCCTTTGCATCCAAAGAGGATCGAATATGCAAGTGGACAAGTGAAATGGGTGATCAACAAAAAATGCTTGGACTTCTGACTTCAATTCAAATAAGCGTGTCAAAATTTTGCCACGGGAAAGCCATCTAACTTCTGTGTGAAGAAGTAAAGTAACATGAAGGCTTCCTAATTCCTCACAAAGCGCGTGAAATAGACGGCAGTTTGTGGCACGTGATTTTATGAAATTTACAATTTTTACCGCATCATTCAAAGTAGCGGATAATTCTGCGGGAATACGCTTACATGCTAATGCTTGTCTATGAATGCAGCAATGAGTCCATTCAATTTTCTCGTTGATCTTCTTTACTCGCACCACAAAGTCAACAAATTTTCCTGTCATTGATTTCGCACCATCCGTGCACACACTTACACACAAAGACCAATGTATTCCATTTTCTTCAAAGTAACTGTTGACCAGTTCGAAAATTGCTTCTCCAGTTGCGTTGGTTTTCAAAGGTTTTGCAAATAGTACATCTTCTTTAATTGTATCGTTAAAAATATACCTAACATAGACAAGTAATATTGCAGCGTTTGCTACATCAGTCGACTCATCAAGCTGGATCGCAAAATTATTCTCTTTTATTCTATTCACAAGTTCTTTCTCCACATTACTTGCCAAATCAGTAATTCTGCGTGATACTGTGTTGCTTGGTAGCGGAACCAGGTCAATTTCTTTTTGCTGACTTTTCTCCCAGCATACACTTAGCAATATCTTTAGCACACGGTCCAGTTAAATTTTCTGCAATTGTATGTGGCTGTCCAGATCTTGCAATTCTATAACTGACTTGATATGAAGCTTCATGGGCCATTTTACTATCTTCGGTGGATTCTAACAGGAACGTAGAGACGCTACACTTTTTATTATATTCCAATTTTCTTTTAAAATATTCGATAGGTTTGTCCTTGTGTGTCGGATGCTTTGTTTCGAGGTGTCTTCTTAGAAGTGACGGTTTCAAACTGCTGTTCGCTAGAACTTCGTTGCAGAGAAGACAAAGCGGTCTAGGTTCAGACTCTTCTCCAGTAAAATAAAAGCCCATTTGTAAATAGTCACTGTCATATTTTCGCTTTTTTCCTTTTTTCTTCCCTAGTTCACTTTTCTGTTTAGTCGGGAGAGGCGGCAGTTCATTACAGCTATCTATTTCAATATCCTGTGTTGATTCGAAAGTTACTGCTGATGTTGAGGGTTGATCGATTGACTGCTTATCCATTTGTCGCTCAACCAAACTACCAGTTTTCAACCATCGATCCATAACAGCAGAAAGTTATTAAATCATAAAAATTACCAACACGATTATAACTTCACAAACAGAGTAGCAAGTTCACGTAGCAAAACCAATTGCAAACAAAATCACTTGTTTTCAAGCATCTCTAAAGTATCTCTAAATACGTCTGTTAACAACTATTTCCCCAGAACTATGAGCATGCTGATGTTATATATTTTTAAAAACGAACAGATGGGTAAAATCCAGTAATAAATTTTAAGTTTGGAGCCTTTTGCTGTCATGTCTGCTATTTGATGACTGAATTCGACGGAAATTCCCGAGTTATATTTCAACCAGATTAGAAATAATACCCCTATGATGCATTGTTTGAGAATTCTTTATTTTTTCCGACATATGTATATTATGTATATTGTTTCATTGACTCCACGCGATGGCTTAATACAACGTTTCTGCATGGCGCCTCGCAATAAAGAAGGAAGGATATCTCTTTTTGTTGTCTATCAAAAAAAAAAAAAAAAAAATGAGAAAATTTCTTTTTAACCAAGATTATAAAACCGCTGAAAGATTTTTTTTTTTTTTTTTTGAGTTTAATACAAGAGTTTGGCGCGTTTTCAAATTAAAAAAAAATTTAGTAACTATGTGTGCAAATTGAATATTTTATAATTTTTTACTAAACTAGGAAAAATCCGCCATTGCACCGAAATTTTCGCGAACCCCCTTCCTGCACAGCGCGAACCCCTGGGGGTTCGCGAACCACCGGTTGGGAACCTCTGCTCTAGAGTATGGCAAAAACTTTACTACAGAACGTTTGACGCAGAACATAGGAACCTTATCAGCAAAACAGTACTAGACAAGGGAAATCCAAAACGCGTTGCTTACGTCACGTTTTTATTCTTGAAATAACTATACTGTATGGGCTCAGCTGCTATTGGCATAACTTTGCTCTATCTTTTCAAAAGTTTTTTTAAAAATAATATTTATATTACTTGAGCATTATTAATGTTATATACTGCTCCATTCTACTCGATCAATATACAAAAACATATTAGCTGCAGTTAATACAGTGCTATAACCAGATTTTCTTTCTGTTAGGGCTTTAAAAAACACATTTTTTAAGACATCAATATCAATATGATCTATCAGAATTGATTTCATTCGTTAATTATATTGCTTTTTGCTGTAGTATATTACTTAAACAAAGGGGAGAGTGTTTCTGGTTTTGAAGAAGATGACTCACGTACTTAATGAATAAATTAATTTAAAAACAAAATCTGCTGCATCACATTCTTGTTACGCCTATTAAGTAATGCTTGTACGTAAAAATCACTTTGTCCAAATATATGTACAGCAGAACTCCAGTTATCCGAGCTAAGACTATTCAAATCGTTGATAATTCGAAATATCTTTTAGAGTTATAGAAAAAATAAATAAATGAAATAAAGTGAAACTGTACTGCGATTCGCAAAATAATGGTTGTTTTTACCTACGAATTCAATTATCCTTCACTCCTCGAAGTTAATTAAACAATTTACTTTGACAGAGATGTTCAGCGAACAATGACTTTAATTTACGGTACCATGTGCATAGGGTGTCCTGAAAAAGACTGACTGTTTTCAAAAATTTATAACAGGATAACAGTTAATGATAAATAACAAATACTTGCAGAAAATTCATGTGGTAGGCGCTAAATTTTCCCCCTCAGAGTCCCAAATTTTAATTCAAAAATCTTTCGATAGATGGCGCTGCACATAGTAAGCCGGTAAGTCAAAAAGAGAAGAATTGAAATTCAGCGATTTTTCCTCCGATTGCGACATGGGATTAGAGCGAGGATTGTTTCACAAATATTGCATTGTTCTTTTGTTCATTATTGTGGAAAAAATTATGATGTCATTTTCTATTTTCTAAACATATATTTTTTAATTTACGGGCTTACTAACCGCAGCGCTATCTGTTACAAATATTTTCAACTAAAATTTGGAATTCGGGGGGAAAAAATTACGGCCCGCCACATGAATTTTCTGCAAGAATTATTTTCTTATCATTTACTGTTTTCCTGTTATAAATTTTTGAAGACAGTCAATTTTTAGGACACCCTGTGTAGCACTTGTACTATAGCACTTAAGTACGCTTAGCATGAAATCAGCTACATTTCTATTTGATTAACAAAAACCCATACCTGTTTTCAAATAGTTTTTTTCCCTCTTGATTTAAATTGACTCTTTTTACAGAAAAATCCAGCTATCCGAGCTTTTGAATATCCAAAAAGGGTTTGGTCCTTATTGACTAGAACAATTACAGTTCTACTGTATTTTTGTGTCATTAGAGATAAGAAAAATTACTTTCTTAATCAAAGGGTGTAATACCGCATATTTCTACGTGTTTTCGAAATAATTACTTATGGTAATTGCTCCCTTCCCTGAAAAAAATGCATAGGTTGTCCTTTCCAATCGAAGAGATATCGCAAAATATCACCAAAGATTACAATTCACCTCACCAAATGACATTTAAGCAGCACCAAGTGAGACGTTTATGCATATCTACTTGTTCATGAACAAGTTCTCTGAAACGAGCATTAGATAAGCCCGAACAATCATTAAAAACAATGGGATATTTTCTTTCAAGGTAAGTTAGCTAGAGTAATAGTTCTGTAATGATACAATTTGGGAAAGTAAACATTTGTATCCAGTGACAAATGGAATGCTGCAGCAAACTGTGCCAAATAATGTATTGGATTTCGTGTATAGTTGTTGGACATTGTTGAGAGATACGATCATTCGAAGTTACTTGGATCGAAATTGTCTCTACTTCCAATGGGGTTGTTTAATTCAGACAAAAGTACTACTTTTAGTCACTGAAATTGATGGAATCAGAAAAAAAATAAATGAATAAATAAATAAAATGGAGCCAGAAAAAACTTTTGTTTTCCCAACAGTTATTTTTTATTTAATTTTTTTAAATATCCGATTTTGGAAATAAGGCGTGGTCATTATGACGTCACAAGTGATGTACTTTCGAGCGCTACTATATTGCCGCGCGAAATGTTTTCGCTTTGCTGCCAAGGTTATGATAACTTGCGTTGTGTGCTAATGGCATCATTTTTTTTTTTTTAAATTTCAGAAACAACCCCATTGTCTCACTCACTTAAATAGTGCTATTGAATTTATTCGATTTAAAAAGGAAAAGACTCTTTAAAATCATATAATTATATCAAGAAATTATGTTTATAAAGCCATTTAATCTTTAAAAATATGATTTTTTAAAAATACTTAACATTTTCTTTAACTTGAAACTTCTCTTCAAATCATGAGAAAAGTACTTTGACAAATCATAGTTTAATTCCAGGGCTCTCCAACCTAAGGTCCGCGGGACGGATCCGGCCCGCGTACAGATTTTGTCCGATCTGCGGGAAGTTTAAAAACTTTTTTCTACTTTTCGGAACAGAGACAGTCTCGTTGGAAAAATAATTGAGACTTTATACAAATAATTATTTAAAATTTTTTTAATCGTTTTTTAATAATTTTTTACCATTAACTACGAGTGCAGCAACCCTATATCTCTTTTTGCTCTTTCTGAGAACAAATTTCTTTTCTCCGCGCTACATTCTCCCGTTATAGTCCTGGCCCCACAATGTAGTCCCGTAAAAATTTTTAGGTCCAGAGATTTTCTCTTTAGAATCTTGATCTGTAGGTGTTCTAATGTGAGAATATCTTGGGTAGACATGTTGAATCCTGCGCGAAATAATTTTACAGGCCATCAAAGATAGCGGCCATTTTGGTTCACTTGCTCATTACGTTTTTCGCAACGGGCGTACCTACAAATTTATTTTTGGTTTTGAACTGCAGTTTTTGGAGTAAAGGAAGTCAATTAATGTATTAATTATGTCATAAAATCCGGTCTAGCTGTTTCTTCAATTTTACGTGGAGATATCTCCGACATTTGTTGTTGAATATTCTGTTTACTAAAAAGGGTACAAAAATTAATAAATAATCCAAAATGCTCATTTTAAACTCCTGTTTATCACATACATGTTTCTTCAACAACACAATAAACGAAAAATACAAGATTAGTTACTTTTAAAAAAGGTTACGATCTGTTTTTGCATTGCATGTTAATGCACTACGACGGACGTCTGTATCACTTGATGCCGCAGCCACTCTTTTTGAGCAATTTTTATCAGCCCAGTCTATGTGTGGAAAAATTTGTAGATCTGCATCTTCTCT
Source organism: Uloborus diversus (assembly GCF_026930045.1). Lineage (NCBI taxonomy): Eukaryota > Metazoa > Arthropoda > Arachnida > Araneae > Uloboridae > Uloborus > Uloborus diversus. The sequence continues at coordinate 121,053,260 of NC_072740.1, forward strand.
TGAGTTATTCTAAGTAAGCTCTTCAAAGATGTGTCTCAAATCTGCTATGAAAAGTATTGCAGATTGCTTCTTCATTAACTGTAAAACCACTAGCAATAGCTGAAAATGTAGCATTTTTGACATTTCTATTTCCTTGCGTGCTAGTTACTGTAAATTTTCCTTATTTGATACTGAACACCAGAATTTTTCTACCTGCATAGGTACTAGTGTTTTTCTGTCAATTACAGCAATGTTTGTTCTGCCCTTAGTTAATTCTCTTCTCATCTTTTCGAATTATTTCACAACATGCTGCAAATAACTATCGAACACAGGATGAAGGTCATAAAAAGAGCATACAGGAACGAATCCGTGCAGAACATTGCTGATAACTTCGCCAAAAGTTTTCTTTATTTGGCGGACTTGTGACATGAAATATATAACGAGGGCAGTTTTTATTGGGGATACTTTGCTAAATAAAAAATGTTCTGGGAACGGATATTTCTGCAATCTAGCTTGGTATGTGAATCACCACCGCCAGGGGCGAGCACCGGGGGGGGGGGGATAAGAGAAACCTGTTTGCCCGGGCCTGAGCCTGAAGGGGGCCTATTATTTTTAAAACTAGGGATGAAATATGTGCTTAAACAATATGGAAGGGCGGCCGAAACATTTGTGGGCATTTGTGACGGGCCCCAAATTTTCTGTGCACGCTCCTGACCATCACATAATGTGTTCGTTGGAAACAAGTCATGAGCTAAAATATTTTTAATGCATTCTCCCCTTTCTTTCGCTATTTCCATGTCTCTGTACCCTTGTTAAAGTTGATTCTTCCCCATTAGCTTAGAAGTGATATTTTATGAAGAACTGTATGCCTCAAAGCATGGTAGGTTGACTTTGGAAAGTAAATCAGACAATTTTTGAAACAAAATGTATCCAGTCTAAACTGGCGGTACTGTTCTGATCGATGATTCATGATGCTGAGAAGGCGAATCTTGACACTACCATTCACAAGTTGTTTAGTGAGAAAGCTGTAAAGTTGCTCTGTTTCAGAAATATCATAGGGATTTACATGTTGATGGATAAAATCAACAAGTCTTTTGACATTTTCATCAAAATACTGGCTACGATTGCCTATAAAAATAAAGATGCGGGACACTCTCACAGTGATCCATTAAATGAGAACTAGTAAGACCACGAAGCACATTGCATATCATTAAAATTTCATGATACTCTAAATGCCACTCGGCAACATACTTTCTCTCGTCTGCTCTGCAATTTCTCCGGCACTTTTCTGTGGCCGTTGAATCGTTTGTTCCAATTTCATCTCTGGCTTCACAGCATTGAATTTTAACAACAAATTTACCTTGAATGAATTTTTCTTACAGGTAGGGACACTCATTTTCTAGCGCCCTTATCCTCTCTACTTACCATGTTTCATATAGTAGATAAATGATGCAATCAAATACACGAAAGACTGGAAACAGTAATTCAACAGTTTGAACGTATAATTTGTAATTTTCTTCGCGATCAGCAATAATAAAGTGTTTTACAAGTGATACCAGTGAACGAAACACTTCCCAACACTTGCACAGTTCTGATTTGTCACTACATCCTTTAACAAAAACTCAATCTCTGTTTTCAAGCTTTCAATATTCGTGCGTAGCGATTGAATCACTATTTGACTTTTTCCCCCCATCCATTGAGCCAAGAGCAGCATGAACCGTCTTTACTCGCTTAGCAGAACTTCTCTTGTAGTCTAAAATCAACACCTTATAATGATTTTCTCAAGATTATCAATGATTTTCTGCAGTCTTCAGTCTCTTGTGAGCTAAAAGCAGCAGCAAGTACTTTTGGAGATAAATGACTAAAAAAAAAAACAACAACAAAGGGTCACTCTTTTGGAAGCACAGAAAAGAATCCTTTCATTATACGTTGTTACGAGAAATAGTTTTATTTCATTTATAAAAACCAATGCATTTTCATCTACATTGAGCATTAAGCATCAACTCTTTTATTTCTGAAAGAATAAATCCATGCCCAGCATTTAACAGAGATTTTAATATTTCATTTGCCTTTCTAAACAGTTCAAATTTTGAGGATAGATGTTGCGCAGACTGTGTATTGGTTTCTCGCTCATACTTTCGAACATAAGAACTTATACAGTTTGGATGTGCAAATGAATTCGCAGCAGAAACATTCATATCGCTGTTAAGATCTGCTACTCTGTCAAAAACTTCGTCTTGATTTGGACCTCCTTCAATACTTTCTGATTTTTCTAAAATATTGTTTTCACTTTCAAAATAACTTGTCTGTGCATTTTTTTCTACCATTTTTTTTAGCGTTTTTCCTCTCGTGTATTTCTTATAGCACTAGTTGCTGCAATGACACACTATATTTTCTTGCCGCGTTTTTCAATATTGCGTCTTTGCGTATTTCAGCAGCTTCCCGAACTCGTTTTTGGTCGAAGAACATAATTTTTCTCTTGATTCCTTTTGACAAACTACATATTCGTTTGTTAAAACTGTCTTCAAGATGTCTTCAATTGCCTACCAAAACTTTCTGAACTCAGTTTAGAAATATCAGCCATTGCTAAAATAGTTATTGTCACAGAAAAACATGAAACAAAAAGTTTTTGGAACTGTGGAACATTTTTACTCGAAAACAATTACTTTGATAGCAGACGATAAATAACCTTGAACAGCGTGGACCGAGGGGGGGGGGGGATCCCTATAGCCACTGGTTTTAACATGAATGCAAATTTTAATACAGTAGCTTATGCATATGAAAGGGCTGTTTTGATCAAAAAATCCCCTTCATAAGGTATTTTTGATCAAAAAATCCCCTTCATAAGGTATTTTTGATCAAAAAATCTCCTTCAGAAGGTATTTTCAAAGAATCCCCTCCAGAAGGTATTTTTTATCGAAAAAATCCATTCAGAAGGTTTTTTTATTAAAAAACCCCCCTTTAGAAGGTATTTTTGACCAAAAAAACCCCTACAGAAGATATTGCTGGCTGAGCTGGTGACCTTGAAAAATATTGTTTTACACAAAAGGTTTTATTTTTTAAAATCGTTTGGTTTCATTAAGAGTTATTAATTTTTGTACACTTGTAAGTAACTAGAATGTTAAACAAAAAACGTTAGAGATACCTCACGTAAAAATTGTAGAAAAAGCCAGAGCGGTTTTTATGACATAACTATTACATTAATTGACTTTCTAAAGCCCAAAAATTTCAGTTCAAAACTAAAAATAAATTTATAGGTACGCACGTTGCGAAAAACGTAATGAGCAAGTGAACCAAAATGGCCGCTATCTTTGATGGCCTGTAAAATTATTTCGCGCAGGATTCAACATGTCTACCCAAGATATTCTCACATTAGAACACCTACAGATCAAGATTCTAAAGAGAAAATCTCTGGACCTAAAAATTTTTACGGGCATACATTGTGGAGCCTGGAATATTAGTCCCCTGGCATTGGGCATTTCCTAGCGCAGGGAAAACATGTGCTAGGCTGACACCAGATTTAATTGTTTATTGCCAAACTCCAATGCTAGATTCTGAATTTTGTGAAAAAACTTGATAACAGAAACCGAAAGTATCCCACAAATAGCGTTTAAAGCAGAACGTCAACCATTGTGCATTTATCTCTTCGTTTTTACTTCCTTTTACAAAAAAGGAAGTATTGTATTCGCGAAAAAAATTTCACTCAAAAAATCGGCCTTAATTTCTATTTTGCTCACCCCGAATGAATGTTGAGTTTATTTTTCAACCCGACCACACGTGAATTGTGCCTAGGAACCTGCAGACACCCGAAATATCCATTTTGACGATCCCCGAGTTAATTACAACGAGTTTTCTCGTGACGTCTGTATGTACGTATGTATGTGCGTATGTGTGTATGTATGTCGCATAACTCAAGAATGAAATGTCCTAGAAAGTTGAAATTTAGTACTTAGACTCCTAGTGGGGTCTCGTTGTGCACCTCCCTTTTTGGTTGCATTCGGATGCTTCAAAGGTGGTCTTTTGCCCTTTTTTGGGGGGAAACAGGGCCGTCGAGAGAGGGGGGCAAGCCTATGCATTGCACAGGGGCCCGTGAGAGATTGAGGGGCCCGCGAAGCGGGCCTAAGATAAAGATAAATCCCACCCCCTAAAAAAACTTTTTAGTTTGATGGAAGTCTTTCTCCTAGAGTTAAGATTATTAGTTTTCAATCGAAGTGAATTCAGTGAAAGTGATCAGGCTCGAAGTGAGAAACTCTACTTGTCCCTATCTTTATAGCCCACTATCAACGCCTTGAACCAAAAATAAATGTGATTTTTTTTTTTTTGCGTGAATTCCAAGGCTAAAAAAAATTGCTTCCTTTAGAAAGCTAAACAGAATTTTAGTGAACTATTATCCCGTATAAAGCCTCAAAATGCAGAATATTTTAGTGTATTTTTCAAAAATCTTCCCGGGGGAAAACCCCCCGGACCCCCTAAAGTTGGAGATATTCTACCCTCAACCCAACGGGGATACCTGCATCACTCTCCTGGTATCCCGCCTCCTCCAAGGAGGTAAAAAAAGGCAGACAGCAGAAAGGTTTTTTATTTATTTATTTATTCATTTCTATTAAGTACACACACAAATACACGGTCGCGTAGGAAAAGACACATCGTGAGAAAAAAAATATAAAATGGCCTGTTTTGCTGTCGACATAAAGTTGTCCGAGCTACAAAAAGGGTCCCCCATACCTGAAATCGCAAATCAATTTTAAATATTTATGTGAAAACGGAGCGTAGAAAGAGGAGGTTAAAGATTAAGTAAAAAGTTAGGGGCCCTGAAGAAAGTTGCATAGGGGCCCATAAATCCTGTCGACGGCCCTGGGGGGAAATCATTGTTAATTTCGATGTAAACTCAAGTGGTATTATAATTTGGTGGGCACTTTGCGATATATCGCCAGTCTTTTGGTCGCCAAGTTTTGTCGCCGACTTGGCGACAAGTTTGGCGACTTTTTTTTTAAAATCTGGCTATAATTTGACCACTGTTGGTGATATTTAAAGACTAAACTATTGAATCACATTAAAACTGCCAATAATGAGAAAATGACATTAAATTGGAGTAAAACGAAGTCATGTGATGCACACATCAGCTCGTTCATTTTTATAATTTTGTACCTTTACGCAAGCGCGATTTTTTAATTAGCTTAGAAAAACGGGAAAGTTGATTTCCAACCCATTGAAAAATCTATTTAGAAGAGAAGACGTTTTTCGCTCAGGTTGGCTTTTTACTTCTTTTTACAGAAAAAGAAGTATTGTATTCGCGAAAAAATTTTCACTCAAAATTCAACCTTAATTCCAATTTTGCTCACCCCCGAATTAATGTTGAGTTTTTTTTTTTTTTTTTCAAATTATTCAACTTTTACGGACGGTCAATCGGTGAAAGATTGCATCTTGGTGACTGTGGTTGTGAACAGACGCTTTGAAATTGAAGTGCGTAGTATATTACATCTAAGTACAGATCTTGTTTATCAGACGAACATTTAAAATCCCTCTTAATGATCGGAACTTCGAAGTTAGACTGAAATATTAAGCGGTAAACAAATGCAATCTTCTCATTAATATTTTAACTCTTTAAAATGCTTTAAAAGCTTTACACGTATTGTGTTCTCATTTATTTCCAAGCTTTTAATTATCATTAACTCAATAAAATAAATTTGTAGTGCATTGCAATAATTTTGTCTTGTATCATTCACTCATTAGCCTTTTTTTTTAGACAAACTTCACTTTAATTTGTGACAAAGACTACTTTTTCCTCTTAGTTTTCTGTAATAATCTAAATTTTACAAGACTCCCTATCGTTTTATTATTAGAAATTTAAAGGCATATTTAAAATATAATTTCGTTTAGCTAACAGCAAATATGTATAAGGAAATATAGCAACTTAGAAGCAAGCTCAGAAATTTTCAAAAACTGCCACTGAGCGGTTAATTAAAATACAGAGTTTCAATTTATTCTTATTGCATTTTAAAAGACTACATTGGGTACATTGCAAAATGGCAACACAAGGCATTTGAGGGTTGATATAAATTTAAAACCTCGTCCGAAGTTTTTCTGCCACTTGGGACACTGAACTATGCGAGAAATGTTACGCAAAATAAACTATTTTAATAAATTAAAAATGCTGAAATAGGGTAACTTTTTTCTAGTGTAACCGTGTTTACTTTTAAAACCGCCATGTGTTTATCAAGTCTTGCAGTCATAAAGAAAACTTGTTTTGAAAAAACTGCTTAAGATTTGACACATTAAAGAAATAGTTTAATCCCTACCTCATTAACTTTTATTCCTTTTTGTTTAACATTAGCAAAAGCATGTACTAGCGTGCTAAGCACATAAGTCGTATCTGCACTTTTTATCAAATTTCAGTTACGGTCACCAAGGGATTCCTTGTCACATATTTTACCGAAATATGTACCATGTTTTATCATCATTTCTGGATGAGAAATATTTAATAAAATATTCTGAAAAATTTGCATTTGTATCAAATGCATGAAGGCAGACAACTTTAAACGGCAATTTCTCCTTTTGAACTCAGATGCAGACACGACTTCCGCGCTTAGCACGGCAGTGTAGATGGCGCTAACACCGAAACTTTAAAATGGCGTAAGTCACGAGAGGTATCTGTGACTTTCCAAAAATTTTCCTTATTCGGCAAATTTCGCAAAATTAATCATTATTCGGCTAAATTTGGAGTCCCATTCAGCAAAATTATCATCATTCGGCAAAGTTTTGGAGTTCCATTCTGCAAATTGAGAATTTCTGCCCTCCCAAAAATTAAAGTACGGGGTTGGATTCCCTGGTGTCGCCAAAGAAAAAAACAAAAAGAAAAAAAAAACATTTAGGGGCGCTGCGAGGGGGATTTTGAGGGTCAACCCCTCAGGGCCTTTGGTTTAAATCCCTTGTTGCTAATTCTAGCATGACAATTTATGTCTGTATGAGGCCGTGCGAAGCAAAGGGATGTAAGTGACAAAATTAAAAGTTTCGAGATAACCAATACAAATAGTAGACAAAACTCTCCTATGTATTGGGGCAAGAGATAGTACTAGTAGCCCTGGTAGGTGCTGCTGTACAGCATGATTTAGAAAAACAAATCAATGAAAGCCTACCTCTTTTAACGCGTTTTATTCAAAACTTGAAAATGTCCACAAACATCACTTTGCTTATGACTGCCTCATATAAGCACTGTTATGACCAAAGCATCAACCCCCAGGAGATCCATTCTGGTTTCGCTAGTGCCTGGTGCGAAATTGAAAATCGCTAAATCATCTCGGAACTAAAAAAGGTACCCACATAGAAGAGTATCAAAATTGTGAAAATACTTTTGAAGTAAGGATCAAAATAGGAAAAAAAAAATATGTTTGTTTGAATCTGAAGTCGTCTTTTTTAAGGAATTATCTTGAGCATTGTAAAACTTTGTAAACACTGTATTTTTAAAATAGGACATTAGAAAAGTTCAGCCTCAAATTCGGATTTTCTGTGTCATTACGCAGTTACGGAATCGGATCCATGTGCTTGACACCGAAAATGTGACCACTGCAAACGCATTTATTTTAATTAATAGGTTTTTGCCATACACAGTATTATAAAACTCTTTAGATACTTACAATTTTTATACCTTCCATGCCTACGCATTTCCGGTAATTTGTTAAAACCCTGAAGAAATACAGGTTTCTGTGCTTCATTAGGAAAACTTAATCATTATCATTCCTAATTTTTTAATCATATAAAAGTTGATGAGTCTTGAGATACACTCAATGATTTATAGCTCTTGGATTAAATGCATTTGGACTTATAAGTATATTCTTCTTTGCACTAAAAAGAATTAGGAAACGCTGTGATGAATAATTCATCGGGTAATTTACCTAAATCATTGGGCTGGATTTGCAGTTATTCCTCGGGTTTAAACGAAAGGCTTTCTGGGAAGTAAACAAACTGTTGTGGGGTTGTCCGTAAATGATGTCACACTTCTTTTTCAGCATTTTGTCTCCCCTCAATTTGCCACAAAGTGTCACACTTAAGCGTTTTCCTTACTCCCGTGTCATATGTCACGCTTAAATTCTACTTGCAGCTCAGAAACAAAGCACGATTTCAAATATTTAATTTGATTTTTTTTCAACTTTAATGATTATCTTCATCTTCAAAATGTATTTTAATTGCATTTGGGGACAACCGTGAAAACAATAATTACACTACACGGCAAAAAAAAAAAAAAAAAAAAATGAATTTTGACATCTTGAACTCAAATTATGTTTTTCGCAATCACGAATGTGTATATGCAGGCGTGTGTGTTTGTGTGTGGGAGGTATGTGTGTTTGTGTGTGGGGGTATGTGTGTTTGTGTGTAGGAGGTATGTGTATATGTGTGTAGGGGGTATGTGTATATGTGTGTAGACATGTGCGTTTGTGTCTGTGTGCTGGCATAGGTGTGTGGGTAGTTGTGTGTATGAATGTCTGTGTGGGGAGGGTATGTGTATGTGTAAGAAGGCATATGTGCTTGTGTCTGTGTGCAGGCATGAATATGTGGGTAGTTGTGTGTATGTTTTTGTGTGTGTGTGTATGTGTAGGTGTCTGAATATATGCGTGTGTGTATGTGTTTGTGTGTGTAGGTGTATGTATGTGTAGGTGTGTGTAGGTGTATGTGTGTGTATGTGTGCGTGTGTGTGTGTGTAGTTGTGTATGTGTGCGCGTGTGTGTAGGACATGGATGCAACCTGGAGACGATCTTCGTTATAGGAGCAGCACCGTGAGGAACCAGTCGACGGTGATGGTGCGGAGGGTGGCGGTGGGAAAATAAAATGATAGGACGCCAAAAACAATCAAATGAAAGCAATAAGCAATCGTGATAGCTCAAAAAAAAAAAAAAAAAAACCCTTCAACATGCTTCTGGTTTTGACACTATTCTTGCTTATTCTGATGTAAAACAACCCCCCTGTATTCAAATATGACCACTGTTTTCCCCCAGGGCCCCACTTTTTGGAAATGGCTTCCCTCCCCATTTTGTTTTAGTTTTCGATAGTTTCATAGCTATTATTTTTGTTTGGCGGGGACGTGAGAATTATGTTAACCGTTAACCTTCTTCTGGGGAGCTAGAGAGGTGAAAATTTCATAAGTACGATCACTTGCAGCTAGTTGGGAGGCTAATGGGGGTATTAGTCCTAAAATTTAAAAAAAAAAAAACATCAAATGCGATTTAATTTTTTTTTTTGGGGGGGAGGGTGTTTTAGTTTTTTATAAACTTTTCGGTGTCAACAGGACCGATGAGATCATGTCTGCCTTGTCGGAAACCAGGGGTCCCTCTTGAGAGGGCCTCGTTTGGCAATCAGAGTATCATAAATTTGGCAATATTTAGAGGTGGATTGGGGGGGGGGCATCAATGAAAGTTTATATTTATCGGTATTCTACTTCGGTGAAAACAGAAAAAAATCGCAAAAGTCGCCGCCTTGTTTGATGCTTATGCTTTAATTTCGCAATTTAATTGAACTTTTAATATACATAGAGAATATCTCAATAGGCAATGTATTGCCACCCCAAAGATCCCCCGTAATCCCCTTGTCATCATGGAAACTTACCGGGCACTTCTCCCTTAAGTAGAATTGTCCGGACTTCGGATGTATTTTAATTAATGCGCGTTGCAAAAAAACTGGTTTTAATTTTACATGTACAATGTAAGTGAACTATTACACTTTGGATTAAATATTAACGAGCTGATGTGTGCATCATATGACTTCCTTTTACTCCAATTTAATGTCATTTTCTCATTATCGGCAGTTTTAATGTGATTCAATAGTTTACTCTCTAAATATCAGCAACAGTGGCCAAATTAAAACCAGATTTAAACAAAAAAAAATCGCCAAACTTGTGGCCAAGTTGGCGACAAAACTTGGCGACCAAAAGACTGGCGATATATCGCAAAGTGTCCACCAAATTATAATACCACTTGAGTTTACATCGAAATTAACAATGATTTCCCCCCAAAAAGAGGCAAAAGATCCCCTTGGAGCATCCGAATGCAACCAAAACCGAAGGTGCACAACTAGACCCCACTAGGAGTCTACGTACCAAATTTCAACTTTCTAGGACATTCCGTTCTTGAGTTATGCGATATACATACACACATACACACATACGCACATACATACGTACATACAGACGTCACGAGAAAACTCGTTGTAATTAACTCGGGGATCGTCAAAATGGATATTTCGAGTGTCTGTACGTTTCTAGACATATGTCCACGTGTGTCCGGGTTGAAAAATAAACTCAACATTCATTCGGGGGTGAGTAAAATGGAAATGAAGGCCAATTTTTGAGTGAAAATTTTTTCGCAAATACAATACTTCCTTTTTTGCAAAAGGAAGTAAAAATGCTCTTATGCACTTCATAAAATTCATAATCACACAAATTTTTACATTTGTTCTTTGAAAAATCAAAAACAAATCAAAAATTTGGTAACAGCAAAGTTTTGTAACTTACAGAAATCATTTTGATGTGGTTCATTGTATGGATTTGTTTAAAGTCCCTTAACATACTATGGTATGTACAAAGTAAATAAAAATTGAAGGGCTACGGAAAGAACGATCAAAGTCCATTTTCCAAAAAAAAAAAAAAAAAAAAAACTCTGGTTAACCTATGGGAACACGTAGATTATTACAGACAGTATTCAAGAGAAATATTATTCAGGCAAGAATCATCATAGTGAGTGAGTTACAGGGAAGAATGAGGCTAACTTGGAAATGATTCGAGATTTCAAGCTCAGAAACGTAATGAGGGAAATTTGAGCATGGCGGACTATGATCATTCTTCCCCGTGGCCCTTCAATTAATGTTCACTTTTCAAGTTTTCTTTATATGCGTTATCAGTCGGCACTGAGATTAAGGGCTGTCCATAAATGACGTTACACTTTTATAAACTTTTTTACCACCTCCCTTCCTCCATTTGTTATAAGGTGCAGCCCTTCATTATATCCCCGCCTCCCCTTTGCAACATATATAGGGTAACGGCGCCAGTAACGGACATATGTTTGACCACGGATTGTATGTAATTTGGCAATTGGCCAAGTTGAGACGATTCCATTTGAATGAATCTAGCAGGGAGAAGGAAAAACAGCGATGGGATTTTGATTCACTCGTTTTATAATGTCACTAATTATTTAATTATAAATTGCATTTATAATTAAATAATTATTTTATTGCATTTTCTGAGTTGAAAAAGAGTGGAAACAAAGTTTCTTATGGAAACAACAAAAAGAAAATACAATGTTTTCTTTTCGTCAGGAAAAATAGAATCAAAATGGTAAGCGCAAAATTATGTTGTTAAAAATATATCAATTAATTTTTGTAGTAAGAATATAGATCGAATGTAGTTTAGATTTAAGAAATGATTCGGTGAACGAACTGTCATTTGCACAAAACTGCGACTAAATAGGCAAAAGCTCATATCTGTGACAAAAAAAAAAAAAAAAAAAAAAAAAAAAAAAAAAAAAAAAAAAGAAAAGAAAAAAAAAAAAACTACCATCCCTGCAAACTAATAGATGTGTTCATTTCCGCCTATAAACCGGATATTAACCTTTCCATGTAATCGATGGTCAGACAGTAAGATATCGCTCTTAGGTTAACTCAATTTTCTGAGCCTTTTAATGTATATAGACTTTTAAAACTATTTTTCTTTCCTGCAACTACAACATCTCATCTAACGTTTGGCTGTTTCTTGATCCTTTGAATTATTAATTGTTTTTATTTCCTTAATTTCGAAAAAAAGGTCCCACTTCTGGTAACAGACACCGAAAACTCTGATGATACCCAGCTGATAATTCCCCTTTTTCCTTAAAAATGTGCAATAGTTCTTTATTTTTAGAGCTAAAATGCCTTATTAAATTCAAATGAACATGAAACACCGGCAGACCTCGTGGTCAGGGAATTAACTAGAAAATAATTTTGGGGAGGGTTTAAAAAGGTTTATGCGGAGCTTTGCGCTATTTGTGCTAATGTTCAAGCGGTTGAGTTATCTATTACGAAAGCGTTTAATGCAATTAATATACATATGAAAAACATTTGAGTTTTGGAACAATATTTTTTGTACATTTTTATTTGAACGAACATTTAAATGTCAAACAGAACTTTCCGGGTGGGGGGGGGGGAGGGGTTGAGCCCTAAGACCCCCTACCTTTTGTATACGGCCCTGCTCGTGGTAGCTGTTCATAACCTTCCACCACTGCCTTGTAAATACCAACTGGCACATAAAATACGCTCTGATAACACTAGGTGGTTTCACCATATTCATAGCCCACAGCAGCATCAGTTTTACCTGCCAAAAATTCTTATTATTAAAATCCAAAGACGACTGTCTGTTACTGGACCCTTGTCTCCTATTAGTATCGTTACCCTAACGCTATTTTTCATAAATAAAATTGTCATAAAAAATCAATTTTCTCACACTTATCGTTACCCCACCCCTTTGTTACAAACTCACAATTTCATGAACCCCTCTCCCTTCAAAGCGTGAGATCATTTGTGGACAGCACCCTACATGAATAACTTGTTGAGTGGGTAAAGCACGCGTGTAAATTTTAGCATGAATATATCCTTGCTTTTCTATTTACTTTAAATAGAAAAGTCCCTTTTTTATGGAGGCGTTCCTTTATCGAGGTGTTACTGTAATAATGTATGATCTGTTATATTCAGCTGGTTCGTTTTTTTTTTAAATATAATTTTGAGTAAATTTTAATGTTGTTTAATTAATTTATTAATTATTATCTGAGTGAATACTGTTGCGAATTACAGTGGTGGGGTAAAAAAAATTGCATCACCCGCGCCGCAAAGGAGAGGAATATCATCCCGATTGCATTCAACACACTGTCAAGCATCCCGTATCCCTGATGATTTGGGGATGTATTTCTGATCAAGAAGTTGGTGGACTTCACTTTGTGCAAGGAACAGTAAACGCTCAGATGTATATTGGCATTTTGGAGGACGAATTGCTTTCTACTATCCGGAATCACTTTACTTCATTTCCAAACGTCATTTTCCAGGAGGATTCTGCTCCACTGTATAACTCCACTGATATGCTCCACTGTGGGCAAAACTGGTAAGTAACAATTTAAAAACCTTTATCCTGCCATTAGACTTAAATTGACATGGGGTTAAGTAATTTTTTTTTCTCTAAACTCACACGCAGGTTCAGAAATGGAAAAATGAGCATGGGGTCAGCATTTTGCCTTGACCCGGAAACATCCCCGATCTACGTAAACAATTATCGGATTCCTGCTGCTAAATGTTTTATTCCATAAGTTTTGAAAAATTTCACATACATTCATCGTTAATCGGTCGACCAAAACTTCTCACATAATCCCATTGTTGTGAAATTGCGAGGGTGATGCATTTTTTTTTTTTTACCAGCACTGTACATTGGATTATTTTACATCACCCGATACTTTTAACTTTTTAATGTATGATTTTTTAAAAACACTTCCAAGGTTTCTTCCTCAATGCATGCACGCTATGCAATGAGAAAGAAAATCGAGTTAAAATCAGAAAGTTTCTAAATCAGAAAGAGAATAGAAAAGGCAAAGAACAACCGTAAAAAGAAATGGCTTCATTGTGCGAACATTTAGAGAGAAAGATAAAAATTTATAGCAAAGGATTATTTTACAGGGAAAAAGAAAGTGAAGCGCAGTCGTTAAAAAGTTATAAAACATTTTTCGAGAGCTGAAAAGGTTTTTTTGAAAATATCAAGATTTTGAGGATATTTTTGTAATGTTCGAACCGTGATCGAATTTTCAACGTTGTGGAAGACAAGATTTATGCAAATCTTGTTTTTTTCAACTTATTCACATTTTGTTTTTGTTTTAATGGCATATTTTTCCGCCTTGTGTGAGACATTAAAGGTTCCTATTGACACATTATAAGGTCAATAGGAGAAGCATAGTTTTTTCTCTAATAGACCTTGAATATTCAGTAAATTACCGTCCAATAGCCAGAGCTAAAACAGAAATGCATGAAATACACCGCCAGCTCAGTATTTCCAACCGAGGGCTGCAATTTCGTGCTTATAAGCACTCATCAGCTCGGCGTAGGAAAGTGACTGAGCTGGAGATGGAAAACCTCTTAAGGAAGCCAAGACAGTTTGGCACTCTTGGCTGTATGTACGTTAGGGTGGAACAAAAATGACCTTAAATTTTTTTTTCAATTTTTTTGGTTTGCCGTAGGGGGGAAAAGTTGTCATTTAAGTTTTAAAAGAAGCAAAAGAAATTTCATTACTTTGCTACAACATCTTTAGGTGCCGCAACGAGCTTTAAGTTTGATAATAACCGAAATTTCCATTTAACAATGAAATTCATTTTTATGATTTCCTACTGTATATAACGGCACAAAATATGACAGTAAATACATTTTTAAGCATTACATTAGGAAAAAAATACTAATTATAAAATACAGTTTAAAAAAAATCATAATCTTTACTAATAATAAAGCTGAAAGTCTGTCTGGAGATCTAGATCTCTGTCTGGATCTCTGTCACACGCATAGCGACGTTTGTCCGCGACCGTTCGGCCGATTTTCATGAAATTTGGCACAAATTTAGTTTGTAGCATAGGGGGGGGGGGGGGGGGTTGCACTTCGAAGCGATTTTTTGAAAATTCGATTTTGTTATTTTTCTACTCCAATTTTAAGAGCATTTACCCGATCAAAATTATAAGTTGGGCGAGTAAATTACCATGTTGTCATAACGTGGAACCGTAACATGGGCAAGCTAATTGGCGAGAAATTCTTCTTACATTATTTGTAAATATACAAGCAAACCAAATGACCTTTTAATTTTTCTACAACGGGCAAAACCGTGCGGGTATCACTAGTATACTATAAAAGACATTAAAAATTCCATTTTTTACCATTTAAAGTATTCTTAATGATTGTAAATAAATGGTTAAACCTGTATGATGTTTGTATCTACTTCTTTGACACATTAAAGTGTTTTTTTTTTTTTTTTTTTTTTGTACCAAATAACTCTTTCTCCCAAATAACTCTTGAGTCAATTTTTCGTCTCCTGCGACTGAATCATCCTTTTTAAGAGCCGCTTAGGGGTTATAAGTTTTACTTTAAGGGATTCACTAGACCAAGGGGGTTCGGTTATTTCATTTTCATCCCATGAGGTCAAATCGATGTAATGTTTGGCAGCAAAAATTATTTTTTGAACTTGGTGTTATTGCTTTCAACACACGTCGTAATCCAAGTTCTCTTACATTTCTACGCTCTTTGCATAACATAGCCAAATGGAGATTTTCTGTTGCATCAAAATACCCATTTATTTATATAACCCGGTCTATAATGTTCTTAAAATCATGAGAGCGATATCGTGAATGGAAGATACGTTCAAATAAATGTTTAGAGCCATAAGTTCGAGAAGGTTTTAACTCGATGTAAAACCACACAGGAGCATACGCATTGCCCACTTGTTCCGTACAAGAAGTGGATCCTTTCTTGAAAATGTATGAATGAATAATGATTACTATTAATATATTTCAGTATTATTATTTGTTTCAAACAATTTAAGAGAAATTCCATGCCCATATAAAGGAAACTATACTTTACTACACTTTAACAATGTACTGAGTCAGAGTCTTGAGATTCTCAGTCGGATTTTTAGTCGCCACGTACAATCGAAATATACGTTTTGCAAATGTAAGTCATCTGGAGTGGGGAAGTTTTCCCAGGTTCCTTGAAGATAAATCTAGTGAGCAAGTTCCACTTGATATAGTGACACACATGTCCAATACATACAGTGGCTCCCAAAAGTCTTCGTACACCTACGACTTTCAACGAAATAGGCCTTAATCCATAGGTTAGAATTTATATTTCGGAATAGGTATTTAATTATAAGATCTATGATCAATTTTTAACAAAACTACATAAAAAGTTTTTGAAAAATATTAAAACTTAATTTTTTAAAAATCAAAAACCAAAAAGTGCCGGAAATTTTATCTCACAAAAGTCTTTGTACACTTTATAAAATGTCTATATATTATTGAATAATCTAACTTTTGATTAAGTTATTAATTAGTAGAATATCATGCAGTATTTATAACACCTTTCAAACGTCTGGGAATAAATTTCATTCTTTTTCTTTCTTTTTTTTTGCGTAATTTCTGAGTTCAACCACACTTCGAGTCTTACTGTTTCTAGCTCTATTTTCGTTTTAAAGTCCTATTTTCGTAATCTAGCCTCCATATATCTCTAAATACGTTACATTCAGTTCAAATCTGGAGATTGAGGTGGTATTTTCTAAACTTTAGGACAATTTTCGAGGCACTAGACGCAAACGTTGAAAACTGTGTGCTTCTTATCGTTATCTTGATAAAAAACAAAGTTGTTTCCAATAACCAAATTTTTGGCTAAGAGTTCAAAATTGGTTTTTAAGATATTTAAAGGAACAGCATGATTCATTATTTCATCAAAAAAATCCAAAGTTCCAAGTCCTAATGCTGATATGCACCCTCACACAAGAACACCTCCACCGTCCTGATTAACCGATTCAACTAAGTTCTTAAAATTAAGTTCCTAATTTTTCTTCTACTTACAATTATACAACAATTTAACCAAAAATGTTGAATTAATTTTTTTCTGTAAGTAAGACGTAATTATAAAACGTTTTGAGCTTATTTATCAAGATTTGGCGACGAAAAGCGTAAGCTTTCTGCTTTTCGCACGACGAAGAAAATTTCTGCAGGAAGAGTTCCCGAGTAATCCAGCTAATCAGAGAACTTGGCGAACAATTTCAGGTGAAAATTAAATGTAAAAATTTTCATTCAACTCTGCAGAAACTTTTACAGCACTTAAATGTATATTTTTCATAATTTTTTTAACTGTAAATCTCCGATCACGCTTTGTTAACTTTGCCGGTTGACCTTTTCTTGCCTTGTTTTCGATCCTGTTCCTTTCTTTAACACTCCGTCGGGCGCAACTGATCTATTAGGCACACCTCGAACTCTTTAGTTAGCCACGCCTCCTCAATAGCTCATGGAAAAATGTATATTCATTTTCTCAAACTTATGTTACATTCGAAAATCATGAAAAACTGTTTTATTTCTCTTCTTTGGTGTTTGTAGTTGACAATTTTTTCGTAAGAAAATGTAAATATGCGTAGAAAAGATCAGTAGATCAAAGTGTGCTTCCCAGGCTCAATGCGCCCGATCGTGTTCTACAACATATTGCGCCCGACAGAGTGTTAAATCATTTTATCAAGCACTTTACTATTGAATGAAATAAAATAACTAGTTTAGAGACATTTCAAACCAATTTACCGCTACTGTGAGGAAAAAATGCAACTTTCGAATGGTGTTTGTGGTTTTTTTACGAATACCAGTCATTTTAAAGTAATAAACCCAATATTAAGGAATAAATAAACAAAAAATTAAAGCCAAATGACATTTAAGGGTCAACACAATGCAAAAATAATAAAAAAGCAACATATGATAATTTTAATCATGAATCGATTCGAAAATGTTTGAGTGTACGATGACTTTTGTGGCGTGTTATTTCTCTGTCTCTTCGTTTTCTGACCCATTTAAAAAAGGAGGTCCGTCAATATTTTGAAGAAACCAATGGTTTTTATTTAGAATGACATAAGAATGATGTGAAAAAATATTGGACTTCATATTCGAATTCAGTTTCGAGTTATTTTGGTTTTACTAAAAAATTTCAAAGTGTACGAACACTTTTGGGAGCCACTGTATTTGTGATCGGTACTTATGTCCTGTTTGTTCTCAAAAAGAAGGTTATTTTCAATAGGTAAGAAAGTAACCACAGGATGATTAGAACAGGTTTCCAGCTGTTGACCTATTTTGTCTTTAAATTCGTTTGATTCTTTTGTTTTACCATCTAAGAATCCATTAGGCTTCTATTCCTGTTGTCTCATAGAAGCTCTTGACCAAGTGTAATCTGTTCTGGAAACTAAAAAGTCATATATATTTCACTTACAGAAATATCTTTTCCAACCGCACTTTTTAGTCCGTGTCTAATAAAACAGTAGCATTTCATTACATCTTCGTAAGTAGGTAGTAAAACTTAATTGAAATCGCTTAAGATTCCAAAAATAGGACATTCTGACCTTTGTCTCGTCTGCACTTGTTTAGACTGAGCTATTGCAACTCACAACAATGAAGTATCTTACCAACTAACGAAATTTTACGTTACTCACTAACTCAACTCGACAAAAAAATTGACACCTGATCTGAGCTTGGCCCCACTCATACAAATCACTGCTGACCAGCCCCACCCCATTTAAATATCCGCTGCTGGAATGACTCAAGTTCCCAGATGCCAGTGCATTCGGCAAAAAGTGCGTTTTTGCGAAACTTACTTTGCACTTGCGGCACCTCAAGACATAATCCGAACAACAAAAAAAAGTTATTGTGCGACCTGCAGAGCATAAAAGTTGTTTTTCGACAGCATTTGAAACATAAAGATAAATTTGAATTTTTTTTAAGTTTAAAATGTAGCAAAAATTGCAATTTTGCAAAACTTTATGCCTTTTGCGGCACCTCAAGACGTGCTTCAATATTTTTCATATTCTTTTTACATCTTGTTTGCATGAAAAGGCTACTTTTCCGCACTACGGCAAATTGAAAATCAAAAACTTTTTTTTTCGTTCCACCCTAATGTACGTATGTATGTGCATATGTACATATGTAAGTATGTATGTGGCTAACTCAAGAACGGTATGTCCTAGAAAGTTGAAATTTGGTACGTAGACTCCTAGTGGGGTCTAGTTGTGCACTTTCTCTTTCGGTTGCATTCCGGTGTTTCTAAAGGGGTATTTTGCCCCTATTTGGGCGGAAATCATTGTTAATTTCGATGTAAACTCAAGTGGTGTTATAATTTGTCGGACACTTGGCGGTATATCGCCAGTTTTTTGGTCGCCGTTTTGTCGCCAATTTGGCGACAAATTTAAGGATTTTTTTTTGTTAATTTGGTTTTAAATTGGTCACTGTTGGTGATATTTAGAGAGTAAACTATTGAATCACATTAAAATTGCCAATAATGGGGGAAATGACATTGAATTGGAGTAAAAGGAAGTCATGTGATGCACACAGCAGCTCGTTCGTAAAGATTTCACAAACTTAGAAATGCGTGGTTTTTCCCAAAAAAAAAGATTTTAAACATATAAACATCCACGATGAAATGAACTCACGAAACGAAGAAAATAAAACTTTATTTTTTTTTCCAGAGTTAAACATAGTTGTCCGGTTCTAGGATCCATCAGCATTTTTACGACGGGATAAAACTCGCACATCTTGTATCATCCAATTAGCCACCACCCATAGCGTGAAAACATATATAGGTAATCCCCTTTTATTGTTAAGCCATAAAATTTCCTTCATTCATCCAGAGCCAATACTAAGCTCTTATTCATGTTAGTTTTATATGCCGAAATATTTTCAGAAACTTAATAATATTGCCCGGGGATGCATTCAACACATTATTTGTGAGGATAATTTTCGACAAGATTGTTTGTGGTTGTGTTTTATGCATTGGGACGCTTCTACCTTATTTCAGAAAGCCGGAAAGGGAGCATCAAAAGTACACTTAACTCAGGATCAAAGTCTTCATAAACTCAGAGATATTTCTAAGCCTCTAACATTTGAAATATATTTGCACAGTTTTTCAAAATTAATCTGGATACCGATGAGTTTTATACTTTTATTTCTATAAAAACTAATGTGGCATAGCAAAGAAATTGGCAAATAAAAATGTGCATGTGAAAAAAGAGCTGGATCTTGGATTATAATTTTGATCAGTTAGTCAAATATATTCAGCAAAATCAATAGATATTTTACTTAGCCCTTTATTTGCATCTGTTCTTTGAAATTAATATTTATATAAAGGGCTGTCCGTAAATAATGTCACACTTTTATTCAACACATTTGACACTTTCCATACTTTGTCGCCAAGTGCCACGCTTAATTTTACCTCCTCCTTTCTCCTCGTCACATGCCACGCTACGTTAATACACTTGCGTTTGTAAAAAAAAAAAAAAAATGTGATTTGTCACATTTCATCGAACCCCCTTCCCTCCGCACTTCGTTTATGTCGCGTTATGTTCATGAACCTGCAATTATAGAAAAAAAGTGATGTCACACTTCCTGCAGTCCCCTCCCCTACCCTCGTCACATGTCACACTATGTTTATAAATCGCAATTATATTTTTTAAGAAATCGTATGGTGTCACACTACTTACTATCTCGCCCCTTCTCCTTGTTACATACTACAGTAAAATCCCTCTAATGCGGACACTAACGGGACAATTTTTTTTTTTTGTCCGCAATAGAGAGGTGTTCGCAGGACAGGGGTTTAATAATGTTATTTACATTGGAACTGGGTAATTAAAAATTGTCCGCATAAGAGAGGTGTCCGCCTTTGAGGGGTGTCCGTTACGAGGGGTTTTACTGTACCACAATTTCATAACAAAGTAGTTAATTAAATCATCCGAAACGAGGTTCCATCTGATAGAATTTCGAATAATCAAGGTCCTGCGGTAAATATAAATTTTTCTGCTTACGGTTTGAGAGAAGGAACTTAAATTCGCATTTACCTTATTGATTTGTTTTTATATCTTTATTTTTAGTCATATTTAAGTTATAACTAATTTTTATTCATTTAAAAAGAAATATTCAAATTATTTTAGAGTTTTAAGACAACCAACAGAGACAGAGATAAGGCTGCTGTAACAAAACCGATGTTGTTATACGGGAAGGTAACAGGTCGTCATTTCGAAATGTCACAAGGGGAAAAGGGGGCTAAGGGTGTTCTTTCAATACAAATTATACCAAAAAACAACAAAAATCACACTCTCTTACATGTAAATACATGACTTACTCAAAGTCGGGGGGTCAATTTCCCCCTTATGACCGCCTTAAATGACAGGCCTGGAAAGTAGGCTCGTTTAGATCTTGTAAAAAAGCAGTAGTTTTCGCAACGTCCGTTTGATAAACCCTCTACTGTATCTCATTTCATCTTATTAAACGAATGGTGATCAAATTCTTCGGCACCAAACTGCTTCGAACATTAACCTGACGTTCAGGATTCCATTGGAAAATTCGAACGTCAAACCTAATTGGCACTCCCTCCAATACTGTCCTTTTAATCTATCCAGAACGCATTACCATATCCCCATTTCACACACACCAAATAGCTCTTTCTGACGTGCAATTACTAAAAACATTGACGTCCTGACAGTCCATTTTCACTCAAACAGACTCATTGCAATCTTAAACCGGCTATCAAAGAGCTCATTGATCCACATTAGCCTTGGCTCATCAAGTTGGATCAACTCGCTTATTTTTTCATTACTCCAACGTTGGGAAGAGATTCACGCCCTTTCCGGGGGATATTGCAGCTAATCTTTCCGCCTTAAAAGCTTTTCGGGCAGCAGACGCCAACTCCTCAACACAGAAGAGGAAAGTCAACGATAAAAAGCGTATGGATATAAATCGGTAATTGATTCTGGACAGGTGCAGATTGTCATTGGATTCAGAACTTTCAAAATGCTTTCCAGCGTTTATCCATGCCATATTTACGTTCGTTGACTTGGTTTACAACAATCCGTTGCAATAAGTCAATTATTCTTTAGCACCCCCAACCTAAAGAATGGTTGATACAGTAAAACCCCTCAAATGCGGACACTAAGGGTACAATTTGTTTTGTCCGCAGGAGAGGGGTTTATTAATGTTGTTTGCCTTGGAATCGGAGAATTAAAAACTGTCCGCATTTGAGGGGGTGTCCGTTAGGAGGTGGTTTTACTGTATAATATTCAGCCTTGTCCCTCGCTTAATGGGCTGGTTACTTATTGCTTAACTTTCTGCATAAAATTATTAAAATGCTCATTCCCCCACCTCCCACTCGTCTCCAAAAACATGCACTGTAGTAAATTTTTATAGTTTACTAGTGGTACCCGCACGGCTTTCCCCGTAATAGAAAAATTAAAAGGTCTTTTGGTTCGCCTGTATATTTACAAATAATGTGTGGTGAATTTTCCCCCCAACTGGCTTGTACCCATGTTACGGTTTCACACTATGATAATTTCGTATCTGGCAAATTGGCTTTTGCCCCATGTTACGGTTCCACGTCATGATAATTTCATAATTTACTCGTCCATCTTATGATATTTCTGTTTTTAAAATTGGAATAGAAAAAGAACCACATCGAATTTTCGAAAAATCGCTTCGAGGTGCACACCCCCATGCTACAAATTAACTTTGTGCCAAATTTCATGAAAATCGGTCGAACGGTCTAGGCGCTATGTGCGTCACAGACATCCTGCAGATATCCAGACAGAGAGACTTTGAGCTTTATTATTAGTAACTAGTGATTAACCCGCACGGCTTCGCCTGTAATAGCAAATTAAAAGGTCTTTTGGTTTCGCCTGTATATTTACAAATGATGTGTAGTGAATTTTCGCGCCAATTGGCTTGTGCCCACGTTACGGTTCCACGTTATGATCATTTCGTATCTCGCCAATTGGCTTGTGCCCATGTTACGGTTCCACGTTATGATAATTTCGTAATTTATTCGTCCATCTTTATGATATTTTTTTCTTAAAATTGGAATAGAAAAAGAACAAAATCGAATTTTCGAAAAATCGCTTCGAGGTGCACACCCCCATGCTACATACTAACTTTGTGCCAAATTTCATGAAAATCGGCTGAACGGTCTACGCGCTATGCGCGTCACAGACATCCTACAGACATCCTACAGATATCCTACAGACATCCAGACATCCAGACATCCTCCGGACAGAGAGACTTTCAGCTTTATTATTAGTAACTAGTGATACCCGCACGGCTTCGCCCGCAATAGAAAAATCAAAAGGTCTTTTGGTTCGCCTGTATATTTACAAATAATGTATAGTGAATTTTCTCGCCAGTTGGCTTGTACCGACATTACGGTTCCACGTTATGATAATTTCGTATCTCGCCAATTGGCTTGTGCCCATGTTTACGGTTCCACGTTACGATAATTTCGTAATTTATGATACTTTTTTTCTTAAAATTGGAATAAAAAAAGAACCACATCGAATTTTCAAAAATCGCTTCGAGGTGCACACCCCCATGCTACATACTAACTTTGTGCCAAATTTCAATGAAAATCGGCCGAACGGTTTAAGCGCTATGCGCGTCACAGACATCCTACGGACATCCTACAGGACATCCTACAGACATCCTCCGGACAGAGAGACTTTCTGCTTTATTATTAGTAAAGAAGAAGATAAATAGATCAAACACCTCACATGGCGTTTGTTGTTCTTATTGTGACGAGACAGCGATTACTTATAATTATTTTTTCTTCTTTCTTTTTCCTTTCTTTTCCTTTAAGATGTCATAAAAAAAATCCTAGAACTTGAAGTATTATGGCACAAATCGCGTATTCGTACGACAGTTTATTGCTTTTCTATGAATTCTTGCAATGTGTCAAGGAATCTGCGGACATCCTGTATAATACCAAGAAATCTTAAAACTATCCTCCTTTTTGACTACAATTTATGCTGGCAGGGCCGTTTTGATTGCACATCAGATAGTAGTTAGCTTGCGTTTTAGGGTGCTTACAAATATAATAAAAAATATTATTACGTAATAAGGTGAACGTGCCTGTAATGGGTCATTTAAAAGCACCAACTCAGTCAGTACCATAAATCTTTTCAAGAATTATATAATAAGAATATTTATACACTGTTTTTCGAACCTTCTTGTGTCAATATTATCACCAAAAAAAAAAAAAAGTCAAAAGTATACTTTAATTGGCAGAAGCTAATAAATAAGTTCTAAACCTATCCAGGGGCGGATACAGGATTTCATTTTAGGGAGAGTCATGGGAGATTCAAGTAACATCATTTTCTGAAGACGGTCTGAAATTTTCGGAAACTATGCGGAAAGCCCCCCTTCCGTAAAAAAAATCCAATTCGCATACAAAAATCATTGAAATAACCAAGCTTTTTTTTTAATTTTTCAGTTTTAGAATGCGTTGTCAGCACTAAATTTTCGGAATCGGCGACCCAAGACTTTCCAAAATTTGGAATCACAAACACCCTTAGGTCATGCTTAAGAATGTAGTCTCACGTACGGCAATTTTCTTGAACTTAGGTTTAATCTGATTAAACCGATAAATTGGAAGAAAAACAAAGTATACGTTTAATAAATTTGAAACCACAGATTCGGAGAATATACTGCAAGAATTACGAACTGTGGGTTACCAGTGGCCGAGTTGTCAGAGCGATAGCATGACACACTAATGGCGATGGGTTCGACTTCCACTTTCGCTTTGGATGTAATTTCCTTTCTTTGTGATGCAAATTCTTTCATATTCTGTACTATATGGAATAAAAATAAAATATGTAAGGGAGGCGAAACATATTCTAGGATTGTAGCCCTATCAAATAAAACTTGAGCATTACGTCCCGAGAAGAAGAAAGAAGAAGAGGAATTACGAACTATAAAGATAATTTTCAAAACTATGATCGACACGAGGTAAACTTCATTAAAAATAACAATTAGGAAATAACAAGTCTGATTCGAAGGCTCAAAAATTCCCGGAGTCGGAGTCGATGAGTTTCCTTTCGACTATGCAGTCCTGGTTTCAACACTATTGCCTATTTTACTTGCACGTAAGGACTGTTATGATCCCCCCTCCCTCGAAGGGTTAACTCTGACTGTACTATAATGAACTGCAAGCTTACTTGACAATGGAGAAATGAGCTGAGGTCAAGTGAAGGAAATAGTTCCTAGCGCCTTGTTCGATATTCGGGTGAAATACGGTCTTCACTTTAGAAATCGTATTAGTTAGTTAAACCTACGCTCGCGTAACCTTTTTTTGTCATAATTTCTGTCTTTCGCTGGTACAGTGAAATTTGTGTATAACAATACTGTCTATAACGATATTTTCCATGATCCCAAGCTAAATGTCAGCATTAACAATCAAACTGTCTATAACGATAACATGTCTATAACAATACTTTTTTTAGGTTCCAACAGTTTTCGTTGTAGACAGGTTTTAGTGTATAATGTTTTCAATTTTACCAGCGAAGTAGCGCGGAGAATTTTATCCATTTGAATCAATTGCGCCAGCCAATATCAGCTTATAAACAGGTGGCGATCGCCTCGTATTCACCGACGTTTTATCTGTTAACTCGTTTTTTTCGTCCGCTTGTTGTGACGTCAGTGTCAACTTAAGTTGCAATCAAGTGTAGTTTGTATATTAGTTCGTGCACAGTGTATAAATTTCGTTTATGTTTGTTCTTCGACTGAAACACAAAAGTCGCGTCAGTGGAATTTCTTCGTCATTTTAGTCACCGTGACAAACGATATCGTGCCGTGTGAACAATTTCAGAACTTATGGACAAATGCCCAAAAGTACCTTACTTTTTACTGCCCGAAAAATGTCTCCAGGCGTCGGAAAACGAGACACGATTAATTATCATGACGACTCTAAAGACGTACATAACAGGTGCTACTTCGGCATGACCAATGCAACTATTAACAGCACCGCTAACACAAAAGTCACGTCAGTGGAATTTCTTCGGCCTTTTAGTCACCGCGACAAACGATATCGTGCCGTGTGAAAAATTTCAGAACTTGTGGACAAATGCCCAAAAGTACCTTACTTTTTACTGCCCGAAAAATGCCCCCAGGCATCGGAAAACGAGACACGATTAATTATCATGACGACTCTAAAGACGTACAGAACAGGTGCTACTTTTGGCATGACCAATGCAACTATTGACAGCACCGCTAACACAAAAGTCACGTCAGTGGAATTTTTTCGGCCTTTTAGTCACCGTGACAAACGATATCGTGCCGTGTGAAAAATTTCAGAACTTGTGGACAAATGCCCAAAAGTACCTTACTTTTTACTGACCAAAAAATGTCCCCAGGCATAGGAAAACGAGACACGATTAATTACCATGACGACTCTAAAGACGTACATAACAGGTGCTATTTCGGCATGACCAATGCAACTATTAACAGCACCGCTAATCACGATCATCAAGTCGTCTCTAAACAGTAGGGCGTGGTCCGGAAAAATATTACGAGCCAAGCTGACAGTTTCATAACAGCGGTTTGTCAACGAAAGACCTCTTTCAGCTCTTGTACCTCATCTTGACTTCGGAAGGCGATAAGACGGCTGTTTTCAGCCCCCGAGGAATGGAATATTAGAAAAAAACTAAATGAACATTCTTCGTTTTTCCACCGGAAGGCAGTGTCGGCATGTAGTAATTAGAAGCAAGGAGCTGAACTCAATTAAAAGCGTTTAACCTTCTAGTTTTTTAGAATTATTGATGGCTCTTGATTCCCTAGATTTCACAGTACGTTTCTACTGGTGAACTTTGGAAGATTAGGGGGTGATAGATGATAAAGGATTGGAGTTTTCATCGAATTGAATTCCGAAGTTTTTTTTTTTCCAGCTAATAATGAGACTAAAAAATAGTTAGCGGAAAGAGATGAGAGCAACAGTAGTGTACGTCAATAAAACAAGATTTTGAGTAATTGAATGCTTTTGCGTAAAACGCTACTGCTGTTGTGTTTTGCTATAACTGTCTATCGGTAGGTGGTTGAATCTAGACTTACTTCTCTTTCACATGAAATTGAATGAGGTTGAAACTAAATTTCTGATGGTGTCAACAAGGCCGTTCCGAACTTAAACTGTAGGAAGGACGGAAACACTCCATTAGCCGAATGGAACTCCAAATTTTCCCCGAATAATGTTAATTTTGATAACAGAACTCCAAAATTAGCCGAAAAATCATAATTTTGCGGACAGAACTCCGAATTGTGCCGAATGGAACTCCAAGTTTTGCGAAATAATGAGAATTTTCTCTTAATTTTGCCAAATGGAACTCCAAATTTCGCCGAATGATGAAAATTTTGCCTAATATAAACTCAAATTTTGCCGAATAATAATAATTTTGCGAACAGAACCCCAAATTATGCCGAATGGAACTCTCAACTTTGTCGAGCAGAACTCCGAATTTCGCCGAATGACGAAAATTTTGCCTAATTTAAACTCCAAATTTTGCCGAATAATAATAATTTTGCGAACAGAACCCCAAATTATGCCGAATGGAACTCTCAACTTTGTCGAACGGAACTCCAAATTTCGCCGAATGACGAAAATTTTGCCTAATATAAACTCCATATTTTGCCGAATAATAATAATTTTGCGAACAGAACTCCTAATTGTGCCGAATGGAACTCTCAATTTTGTCGAATGGAACTCCAAATTTCGCTGAATGATGAAACTTATGCCAAATAGAGCTCAAAATTTTGCCGAATGATGAAAATTCTGCCGAATTGTCAGACAAAAATTTGATGAATAAGGACATTTTTGAAAGATCACAGTGACCTTCTGTGACCTCCATCGGAACGCTCCTGTGGGAAAAAGCAAATTATAAAATTATTTTATTCTTATTTATTTGATCCCACGAATCACCACCGTATAACCACCCTGGTGAGTGTGTATAAAAGCATTAACTTGGACCACTTTTTGTTTCCATGGTCTTATTTAGAGAAATTACTTTACTGATGTTGTTTCATCATGTTTTGAGACAAGTTCAAATCAGTTATAGTTGATCATCGCTATAATTATTATTAAAAATTTTAGCACCATTTTAAAAATTTCTTCCTGATGCGAAAAATTAGTTGTTGAAAATACTTTAGCTATGGACGAATAAAAATGTCTTTGTTGCGTGATAACTATGCTAATCATCCTCCATGTCTAAAGAATATAAATTTGTTGATTTTGTGCGAACATTAATTTTGCTAATCATTCGACAGATCTAAAGGAGATGACTTTCTTCATTTTTGCTAACATTAGTTATGCTAATCATTCTACATATCTTAAGGAGATATTTTTTTTTATTCTTTGCAGAAATTAATTTTGCTAATCATTCCACAATCCACATGTCTAAAGGAGATGCATTTTTTCAGTTCTCGCAAACATTAATTTTGCTTATTTGTAAGCATATTAAAACAAAATATCAGCAAACTTGTTAATTTAATTAAAAAATTTGTTCTGAATAAACTTGGTTATTGTTCTGCGTGTAGAAGTGAGGAGAAAACTGTTAAAAAGGGCTTAGTTAAAAACAGTGAATTAGAGGGGAATTTTTCTTTAACTAAACCAAAGTATTAAAAAGTCTGAACATACCAACAAATATATTATCGTCGCCTCAGAGCAACAGTAAGACATCTAATCCCAGAAATAATACTAAGATATCTTACTGTTGCTCTGAGGCGACGCTATATTTAAATTATACAGAGAAAATAACAGCTTTGTTCAAAACGAATTTATTCTATCAAACGAGAAGGAACTGTTCCTCACAGTGGCCAATCACAGAGCTGCTTTCTCTCCATATAATACTTTGATACAGACCATAGCTATAGTCAATTATGCACTTTTGAGATTAATATTGTTTTGATAGATTCTTGATTGTAAGAACGAGTTGTCTTGTTTTTTTATTTCAGTTTATTATAGTAGTTAATAGTTAAGGAGAGTAGTAATTTTACCATATCAAAAGAGCTTTACTCAATGTAAACCCAATTAAATAAAATTAACTGTTAACTAACCGATCAAAAGCAATTTATTCCAACATTTCAAATTAAATAATTAAATTATTTAAGAAACGTTTTATTTTGCGTTTAGCTTAGATGAATACAAATAAAACTTTTATTACTTAAACTTTTATTACATAAACTTTTATTACTTAAACTTTTATTGCATAAACTTTTATTACTTAAGCTTAGATGAATAATAAAAAATTTCCTTTGCTGTTTATTCGGGCTTCCTTTGAAGAAAGTTTTTTGCTTATGCTGAAAACTGCAAGGGTAGTTATAAAATTCTTTTTGAAGGTCACCTCTTTAATTGCATGTATTTATTTCAATATTTAAAAGCTGCGTTGCACGCTCTACCTAGAAAATAAAAGTTGTGTCAAGTGGTGCGTGTTCAACAGTCAGGTTTAAATAAAAGAAAAAACAATTGTGCAAAATTTTCCGTCAACGTATGGAACAGAGCAATATTATGACTCAAAATTTAAGTTAAGAGCTCTTTGAATATTATTAAAACTCGAAAAAGGAAAACCCTCTTCAAATTTCTGAGCATCGAAGGATATTCACAAAGATCTGAAGTAAGCTACGGATTTGTATAAAAAAACATACACACATGAGTCCGTTTTTTATAGATTTAAATATCTTATTTTTTTAAATAGCGAACGTGGGAGATAATACTGTAACGGATTCGGTGCGACTTCCACTTTCTTGAAATGAAAACACAGTTCTTGATAAAAGCACAGGAAATTTATTTACACTATGTACAGGAAAGATCGTCAACAACTGCTAAATTATTCATCAGCAATTAAGCAATTATCACACAACACCGTAAACTCAACGTTTACACACGTATTTACTTCCAAATACGAAAACAACACAGCGAAATGCCTCGCTATAAACAGAGCTAATACACACTCTCAGTTCGAAATCTGAATCGAAACTCAACTGTTTATCCATCGCTAACGGCTTATATACACCGAAAGAAATCTCTCAAATATTCCACACGCTTCTCGAAATGCGTAGACCGTTATCAAATTTTATCAATGAAAAAAAAGGAAATAGGGGTCGTATACTTTAGCCGAATGAAAAGGGGTTGTATATTCAGTACGGGAAACTATTTACAGGTTACGTTACTACAATAATTACTATTTACAGGATTTGTAACATTGCCCCCTTCCTAAGGACTGCACGTCCCGGGCAGTACAATCCCCAGAAAGGGTGCCAAACTTCTTTCACAAGTTTACAAATATACACATTAATTAATAACTAACAGGTACAGAAAACACAATAATAACAAGAAATATTACTAAACATTAAAAGCAAAAATTATCTACAACTTTTATGTTATCAACCATGGTTGTTTACGTAATACTCATGAACTATGGCCATAGTATGGGGCTAACCGATCATAATGTACAACCCTAGGTTTTGCATTAGGTGATTTTTGGATCCTCACTACGACGTCATTCAGTCGGTTAAGGACTTTGTAGGGTCCATCCCAATGCGACTGCAATTTGGGTGAAAGACCTTTCCGTCGGATGGGATTCCATAACCAAACCTTGTCGCCTTCGTTGAATTCATGTCCAGTAGACCTTGTGTCGTATCGGGTTTTCATCTTCTCCGCCGCGATGTTGATTCGCTCTCGTGCGAAGTTATGAACGTCTTCCAACCGGGCCTGGAGATCCTGGATGTACTCCTCAGGCGATGCAGGCGCATCCGGAGGACGACCGAAGACGAGATCACAAGGTAGCCGAAGCTCTCGTCCGAAGAGCATCTGAGATGGGGCATATCCGGTAGTCTCGTGGACAGCACTGCGGTAGGCCAGCAGGAACAAAGGTAGCTTCTTGTCCCAATCCTGTTGAATTCTGGATACCATAAGTGAGAGATTATTCAGGATTGTGCGGTTAAATCTCTCCACCATGCCGTCTGATTGTGGGTGTAGTGGTGTTGTCCTAGTTTTCTCAATTCCGAAAATTTGACATCGGCCCTTAAGCACAGCAGAGATGAAATTCCTCCCTTGATCGGAATGAATCTGCAAAGGTGTTCCGTATCTCGAGATCCAATGTTAGACTAGAGTCTTTGCTACGGTGGTAGCCTCTTGATCTGGAATGGGATATGCTTCCGGCCATTTGGTGAAGTAGTCGATGGAAACAAGAATGTATTTGTTCCCATCAGTAGTTCTTGGTAGAGGACCCAGGATGTCGATCCCAATTCGTTCGAAAGGAGCTCCAACGTTGTACAGATGTAGCTTCCCTCTGCTTCTCTTCTTCGGTCCTATACGAGCAGCACAGGCGTCACAAGAATGGCACCACTTCTCTACGTCATCCTTCGCCTTGCTCCAGAAGAAGCGCTCCCGAACTTTATTGAGGGTTTTCAACACACCAAAATGTCCTTCAGTCGCACTACTATGTATTTCTTTCAGAACATCTAAAATCCTTGATCGGGGAAGTAGTAACTGCCACCTAGATGTTTTGCCGTCGTCAGATTCCCATTTCCGGTACAGTACGCCATTCCGTAAATGGAGTGAGTTCCATAAAGCCCAGTATCTTTTTGTTGCTGGACTGAAGATGGAAACGTCCTGCCAGCTAGGGCGTCGATTGTCACTTTTCATGAACTCCAAAATTGGTTTTATGTCGGGGTCTTCAAGTTGATCTTTTCGAACTTGGTCATCACTCCATGGATCAGGTTCTGATGATGTTGGAGTCACTGTCACCTGATAGGCAGTAGGGCTAGTCGTTCCATACTGTTTCTCGATTCGGGAACAATAATTGCAGTTCTCAGGACAGGGTCTCCTTGATAAAGCGTCTGCATTACCGTGAGACAACCCTTTTCGGTGCTTGATCTCCATGTCATATTCCTGGAGCCGCTGTATCCACCTGGCTATCTGGCCTTCTGGATTCCTGAAGTTCAAAAGTCAAGTTAACGAGGCATGATCTGTCCGAAGCAGAAATTTTCGGCCGTAGAGGTAATGATGGAAGTGTTCTACAGCTTTCACTATGGCCAGTAACTCCTTTCTGGTGACGCAGTAATTTCGCTCCGACTTTGATAAGCATTTGCTCCAGTAAGCGATGACATGTTCATATCCGTCAATTTCTTGGGATAAAACAGCTCCAATTCCCTCGTTGCTCGCATCAGTGTCCAGGATGAAGGATTTTTCAGGCTGAGGATAGGCGAGGATAGGCGTTGATGTTAAAGCCTCCTTCAGTCGTAGAAATGCATCTTCGCATTCTTTGGACCATTTAAACTTTTGCTTGCTCTCCGTCAGCTTATGCAAAGGTCGTGCAATGTTGGAAAAACCTCTCACAAACTTCCTGTAGTACGTGCAGAGCCCCAGGAAACTTTGCAACTGATGGATGTTTTCGGGACGACTCCAACTCCTGTCCGCAGATACCTTCTCTGGATCGGTTTGTACACCCCCAGAAGAGATGATGTGACCAAGGTAGTTCACTTCCCGGCGGAACAAATTACATTTGGACGGGCTTAACTTCAGATTGGCTTCCTTAAGCTTTTGCAGCACCTTCCTAAGATTTGCCAGATGTTCTTCGAAGCTGCGTCCCACGATGATGATATCGTCTAAGTAGACCAGACAGGATTCGTAAGAAAGTCCTCTTAACACTGTCTCCATAAGACGCTCGAACGTAGCTGGTGCATTGCAGAGGCCGAAGGGCATCACTTTAAACTGCCATAAGCCTTGTCCAGTTGTAAACGCTGTCTTTTCTCGGTCCTCAGGGTGTATCTCAACCTGCCAGTAGCCGCTCTTCAAGTCCAGGGTCGAAAAACACTTGTGTCCGGAAAGAGTGTCCAAGGTGTCGTCTATTCGTGGAAGAGGGTAACTGTCTTTCTTGGTGATTTCATTCAGCCGTCGGTAATCGACACAAAATCTGGTGGAGCCATCTTTCTTTCGGACCAAGACGATGGGAGAGGCCCAAGGACTGGATGACGGTTCGATTACATCATTCTCCTTCATCTCTTTCAGGAGGGTCTCAACCTCTTCCTTCTTGGCGAACGGTAGTCGTCTTGGATGCTGTTTAATAGGGGGGTGTTCTCTAGTGTAGATCCTATGCTGCGTTAAATTCGTCCGGCCCACATCCTCCGATGTAGATGAAAACAGATGCTTGAAGTCGTCCACCAATTGTTCCGCAGCAGTTCTTTGATCTTTCGTTAATGGTGCACTCCCAATTAACTTCGATGTCAAGGACTCAGAAGACACAGTCTCGGGGGAATTGATTCTTCTAATGATGCAGTTTACTGGAGTACAAGTTGCTATCACTTCACCTTTCCGGATATTCCTTGACCTTTCACTCACGTTGGCGACTCTCACGGGAATTACATCCTTAGAAAGGTCCACAAGCGTAGATGCTACCAGCACTCCTTTTAGGCTATTGCTTAGGTTAGGGTATTCAATGAGTCCAAATCGAAAACTATTGGTTTCTTCAATGGAGCCAGGAATTAATGATTCTGACTTTGAGGGAATCGATATATCTGTTTGGGCTATTATTTGATGAGCGGATTTTACATCACGTTCTGTAGGGAAAACGGCTATGTCTTCTCTCATCGAGTGCAGCTCATTAGTCTTGAAGTCGAGAGTGAAGTCATATTTCTTCAAAAAGTCCAATCCGAGAATGAAGGGGTCCGTGATATTAGCGACGAATGCCGTATGATGGTAGGTGGCATTCCCAAACACTATTTCCAAGTCCACTTTAACGTCAATCTCGATTTTGTCACCTGTCACAGTCTGGAGACTTGCGCGTGGCGATGTCCACAGCAGTTTCAATCCAAATTCACGAGCCACATCTGTCCTAACGATTGTCACATTGGCTCCAGTGTCGACAATCAGTTTGCAAGGATCCCCATTTACATGGGCGTAAATGAAAAGTCCATCACTGCCACTACTAGTAGAGGAAATCTGCAGAGCTCTGGTGGAGGTGATCTCTTTCCCTCGCGTAGCTTGGCGAGCCGGACAACTCCTTCGCAGGTGTCCTTCACTACCGCATTTCCAGCACTTCTGCTCTTGTTTCTTTTGGGCTGTTATGCTGCTCAGATGTCTTGCCAAGTCACCGAGTTGTCTCTCAAGTTCAGCGAGGTGGGACGACCTGGAATCAGACTCATCAGCTTCCTGAGTCCGGATTAGATGGCGATCCACACGGGTTGCTTCTTGGGCGGCCTCGTATCTCATCGCATACACAACAGCAGAATTCAGGTCTTTGACATCCGCCATCCGTAGAGCTTTCTGGATTTCCGGATCTCGAACCCCGTCGATGTAGTAGTTGAGTGCCAGGTTGTCTCGAACATCCGCAGCGCAGTCGCAAAAAGCAAGATGAGACAGTCTCTCGATGTCCGCCGCAAGCTCTTGCAGGGTTTCCCCGGTTTTCTGGAAACGGGACTTCAACTGGAGTCGGCTGAAATCTTTCTGGCACTTCTCACCGAAGCGAAGCTCCAACGCAGATGTGAGGGCGGCGAAATCCAGGCGCTGGCCGTCCGGAAGAGTCTGAAGAATGTCCGCTGCCCCACCTCTCAGGGATGCTGCAAAATGGCAGGCCTTGGTAGCAGAGTCTCATCCGTTCGCTTCCGCCACTATCATGAACTGAGTTTTGTAAACCTGCCACGAAGTTTTCCCATCAAATGTGGCAAGTTTAATGGACGGTCGAGCAACCGATGTGGGAGCGCCAAACTGTACAGAGCTGCTTTCCGCGGTCGCCAATCTCTTTTCCAGGTCTTTAAAGATGTCTTCTTTAAGTTGATGAAATTTTCTATCTTCTTCTTCCAGTTTATTTTCTACAGCATTGCATCGGCCTTCAACGGAACTTAATTTTTCTTCAAATTTCTCTTTGATTTTATTTTCCACTGCGATGAATCGGCCTTCAACTGCCTCAAACTTTCCTTCAATAGCATCAACTCGATGCTCTATCTCATTAAATTTATTTTCCATCGCAGTCTTTACCGAAGTAAGATCGTTTTTAATTTCCTCTTGGTTAGAAACTAGGTCATTTTTCAGCACCGTTAAATCACTTTTCAATTGGTTTTGATTAGCCGCCATATCACTCTTCACAGAGGTGATTGCGTCAAGAAGTTGTTTTAATTGTTCATCCATTGCGCGAGTAATCACCATAAAAATAAAGTCCTAATTCAAAAAAAGTCTTTATGAAAAAATGTCCAAAGTCACACTTACTCCAAGAAAGTCCAGAAGAAGCCTCACGTTGGGCGCCATATTGTAACGGATTCGGTGCGGCTTCCACTTTCTTGAAAGGATGACACAGTTCTTGATAAAAACACAGGAAATTTATTTACACTATGTACAGGAAATATCGTCAACAACTGCTAAATTATTTATCAGCAACTAAGCAATTATCACACAACACCGTAAACTCAACGTTTACACACGTATTTACTTCCAAATACGAAAACAAAACAGCGAAATGCCTCGCAATAAACAGAGCAAAAATGCTCTCAGTTCGAAATATCAATCGAAACTCCCCTGTTTATCCATCGCTAACGGCTTATATACACCGAAAGAAAGCTCTCAAATATTCCACACGCTTCTCGAAATGCGTAGACCGTTATCAAATTTTATCAATGAAAAGAAAAGGAAATAGGGGTCGTATACTTTAGCCGAATGAAAAGGGGTTGTATATTCATTACGGGAAACTTTTTACAGGTTACGTTACTACAATAATTACTATTTACAGGATTTGTAACAATACCAAAGCTGATAAAATGGCGTATCATTTATCTTATTTTACTGGATGCAGATGCATCTATGAGTGTATAATTAACTTAATGATATCATTGAAAATACACCAGTGATGCTTTCTGAACAGTTATCCATTTCTATTGCTAATTACAATACTTAAACTCGAGCAAATATAATTCATTATGATTACAAAGAAAGATTAGCACCTTCTTTGACTAACTGTTAACGCCGTCAAGTGCTTTTGATCATTACATCCACTTAAGAAATTGCCGCTCTTTTTGGCCAGGTCATTGTTGAATTAAACATGTAAATGCATTTACGGCTCTTTAAAAGTCCTTTATTCTATCGTCTGTTGTCAAAGAAAGCAATAGTTGATCTTCATCAAAAGAAGTTACTCATTAAGATATAAGCTGATAATTTATTTTGTCTGTGAAACTTTAGACTTCTGTTAGATGCACATTTGTGTTTTTTTAATGAGATTCTTTCCCAGGAACCCCTAAAATAAGGTTTACCTTTAATCTTTAAAATGGTTTTGTGTAACTTTTATCTTTCTTTAAATAAAATTTACCTTTTATCTTTAAAACGGTTTTGTGTAATTTTTAACTTTTATCATATGAGGTGTTGTTTGTTGTTACATATAAGCATACGACTTTATTGGAACAATCAATCCATACAATTAAGGGAGCACGTGTATCTTATAATGTTAAGTAGGATAACAAAAAAAAAAAAAAACTAAAATGAAAACTAGAACAAATCAACAAAAGAATTTTTTTTTTGAGCGATCACGATTGCTTATTGTTCTCAATTGACCGTCCTTGATGTTGTGGTTCCCTTTTCAGCTTGGATCAGGGGCCTCTGCAGCACCACCGCCCACCGGCGCGGCTCCTCTGGTCCTGAGCACTGTCCCATAGAATCCACTTCTGATGGACGGCGGAGTCCATGTCCTGCACATGCATGCTCGCACATATTCACACTTACACACGCGCTCGCCCACACACATACGCACACACCTACATGCACACACTTAAGCCTACACACACACTTAACTTTACACACATAACCAACCAGGAGGAGGAATATGCTTGACGGCGGAGGCCGTTTCTAGAAACATTAACTCCAATGAGTAGGGTCTTGTCGCAACTTGTGATTGTGAAAAACATAATTTGAATTCAAAGTTTCAGAATTCAAATTAGTGTTCATTGGGGGAAATGGGGGGTCACAGGTCTTTTTTTTTTTATGTGTATCATAAAGACACACGGTAGAAGTGAAACTTTAATCTTTTCTTTTCAATACATTATGAACTGTCAATTCACCCGCACGTTTCCTCCGACGCCACGCTCTTATTCTCTCTGCACACGACTTACCAAAAAATACTGGAAACCTGCTTTTTATCGTTGCCAAAAACAATGAAGAATAATAGTAATTATTAAGTCAATTTTGTTAATAAATGGTAACAAGCTTATTTCAAGGCTAAACTAAAGCAATATGAACTATTTTAATCTGATGGCTTGTCTTGAATCAGAGAAATCTTTGAAAACCAGCATTATTTGAAAAGTTTAAAATGCAGAAACTCGACAATTCGCAACTCCAGAGCTCGAATACGCTACCTTGCGGTGATTAACAATATTTTCGAAAAAGGTAAAACATACCGTTTCACGTGTTTTCTTTGGGGTAAATTACAGGCTTCAAACAGTTTATGATGCAATATAATTTCAGAGGAATAGAATAGAAAGTTTCACACAAACGCGATGAAAAATTACTGACATTCACAAAGCTTCAAAGTAAGTTATAGGTTACGGCATTTGTTTGTTTTACCTTTTTCATTCGCTATTAGATAGTGGCTGCAGCGCCCCCTATAGTTCTTTGGAGTCGCGAATTGTGTGTATGCTTAAGATTAGTCTTGAAATTAGTTCGTTAAATTTGTTCTGCCACAGGAAAGTAAAGGGCAATTCTGCAAGTTTTTCATTTTTCGGTTTTTTGCGCTTTCGTCACCTATTGTACCTCAGCTTTATTGTACAAGCTTGGTTTTTTGGGTTTTGCTGAAATAAAAGCATGAAACAACACCTGAAGATTTCGCTGTTGTTATATGAAATCCAAACAATGTTTCATGAAATATCTAAAAAATTCGTTTTTGAAGATTATGCACTGTACCTTTCTATGACAGTACACTCAAACCTGTTTTTGTGCAGTCTTTTTTTTGTGCAATTTTTTTTGTGCGGTATTGACAATTTCAATCAGATTGGGACTCAATTGGCAAAGGTATTTTTTAACGAGTGCGAGGTAGAGCCTTCAAGCGACGACAGGGGTATCTCGATGGGAAGTCACTATGACCTAACCAAAATTTCCTTATTCTGGGAATTTCGTCCGACTGTTCGGCAAAATTATCATCTCTTGGTTTATTTTAATTTCGTTTAAAGATAAGTTTTTGGGTTATTTTCTACGTGAAACTTTTTCTTTATGCGGTCCCTATCCACCGTATAAAAAAATATTTTAAACTGTTGTGAAAACAACTTTTTATAGCTACTCTTGAAGTTCAAAAAAAAAAAAAAATACTTTATGTGATTTTATTTATGCGGTCCCTTTCCACCGCATAAAACATGTTTGGGTGTATTAATTAATAAAACTAAATTTGCTATTAATATTATTCTTTTAATCGTTTTTGGCAACAATTTAAAATTAAACTACGGCACTTCCGTCACACAAAAAAGGTGCGGACCAGAACGTCAAAGCATTTGCATAAGAAGTTTCACGTCAAAAATTTAAGAACTGGACTACAATAAATGGAACATGAAACAGGTAGACTTTACAAAGAGTTCATGTAAGTTCTGTCGTCCCAGTATAGTTTGCTTATCTCTGTACGCTTCTGAGGCTCTTTGTACTAGGAACGAGACGAGACTCGGACGAAAGAAGTGTAAATATGATTTTAAAAATATTAGATGAAATACGTGTTTGTGATGTTTGATTCTTCTTCTTGATTTTTTTTTTTTTTTTTGAGCAATAACGATTGCTTATTGTTCTCCTTTGACTGTTTTGATGTCCTTTGATTTTATTTTCCCACCGCCACCCTCTGCACATCACCGTCGGCCGTGTCCTCACGATGCTGCTCCTATAGCGAAAGCCGTCTCCAGGTTGCGTCCATGTCCTACACACACGCGCATACATACACAACTACACACACACGCACGCACACACACAAACACACACACACACACGCACAAACACATACACACAACTACCCACACATTCATGCCTGCACACAGACATAAATACATATGCCTACACACACGTACACATACCCCCCCCCACACACACATTCATATACACAACTACCCACACACTTATGCCAGCACACAGACACAAACACACATGCCTACACACACATACAGATACCCCCTTTACACAAACACACAAGCTTACATACACACACTCGTGATTGCGAAAAACATAATTTGAATTCAAGATGTCAAAATTCAAATTATTATTATTTTTTTCAGAATATTAACAAACCCAAAAATGAATTAATGAATAATCTTTACTAATAATAAAGCAGAAGGTCTGTCTCTGTCTCTCTGGGTGTCTGTTACGCGTATAGCGCCTAGGCCGTTGGACCGATTTTCATGAAATTCGGCACAAAATTAGTTTCTTAGCATAGGGGTGAGCATCTCGAAGCTATTTTTCGAAAATTCGATTTTGTTCTTTTACTATTCCAATTTTAAGAACATTTTACCGAGCAAATTATCATAACGTGGACGAACGAATCACCATAATGTGGACTAACCACTTAACCATAACGTGGACGAGCGAACTACCATAGGCGACCATGGACGAGCCACCTACCATAGGCGACCATGGACGAATAAATGAACACAGCAAAGTGGCGAAAAATTCATCATCCATTATTTAGAAACATACAGGTGAACCAAATAACCTTTTAATTTCTACTACGGGCTAAGCCGTGCGGATGCCGATAGCTAAATAAATAAAATGTGCCAATTGAGTCACACTCAAGTTCTAATCTTAACTAATAATAAAGCTGCAAGTCTCTCTGTCCGGATCTCTGTCTGTCAAGATCGCTCTCTGTCCGGATCTCTATCTGTCAGGATCTCTGTGACGCGCATAGCGCCTAGACCGTTCAGCCGATTTTCATGAAATTTGGCAAAGTTAGTTTGTAGCATGGGGGTGTGCACCTCGAAGCGATTTTTCGAAAATTCGATTTTGTTCTTTTTCTATTCCAATTTTAAGAACAAAACTATCATAAGATGGACGAGTAAATTACGAAATTATCATAACGTGGAACCGTAACATGGGCACAAGCTAATTGGCGAGAAAATTCACTATACATTATTTGTAAATATACAGGCGAACCAAAAGACCTTTTAATTTTCTACTACGGGCAAAGCCGTGCGGCTACCACTAGTCTTTAATATTTGAGAAGTAAAAGCAATGGGATTATTCCAATTTATGAGGGGTTAAAAAAGAGGATAAACGTCTACTACAAAAGTTCGGTATCCTTAGTGGCACTTAACGTGATGCGAGATTACAATGTGCTAAAATGTTCATTTTTTGTTCCTAAACTAGTTCAGTGTCTGAGATAATATCAAAGAACGTAAAATGTTATTTGGTAAGTAAAAATGTTTTGGAGATTTTCTTAAAGGAGATGTTATTTTCTGGAATGCTAACAGCTTCTAATGGATAAAGAAAGGATTTGTTTTACTGAACATCGTGTTTTTTCCTTCATTTTTTTAATCTACAGAAGTTACTTCAACAACGATCTAAAAAGGATTTATCATCAACATTCATAAACACGTGTGGTGGTGGTCTGGAAGTTCTCTTAGAACTGTTCGTTCAAAATTTCATGTTATTAATTTTTTTCTTGAACTTATCTCGGAAGAATTAGTGAAAAGAACTCTGGTTCGGCTAGTTATTATTTTTCTCTTTTTGTTTTCTTCCTTCTTTTTTTCCTTTTTTTTTTTTGAATTTTCTTCTTTTTATTTCTTTTAGGATAGTAAAATAAGTATTGTGTGTGTATGTCTGACCGCACGTGCATATGTGGCTAAGAACGTATGGACGCCCGAAATATCCGTTTTGACGATTCCCGAGTTAATTTAACTTCGAGTTTTCTCGTGACGTCTGTTTATACGTATGTATGTGCTTGTGTATGTATGTACTTCGCATAACTCGAAAACGGTACGCCATAGAGAGTTGAAGTTTTGCGCTTAGACTCTAAGTGGGGTCTAAATATACTCCACTCCTCCTCTTTTGACTGCTTTTGGTTGTTCTAAAAATGGTGTTCTACACCTTTTGGGGGAAAATCAGCGGTTATTTAATGCAAACTTAAGCGGTGTTATAATTTGGCGACCACTTTGCGATTGATCGCCAAGCTTTTAGTCGTCAATTTTAATCCCTATGATGTATGTTACTATTATTATTATTATATTTTTTTTGCATTGAGAAAATGTGTTCCTTGTGACTCCAAAACACGTGACTGCAGCTCCCAGCAAACTAGTGCAATGTAGCGTTTTTATATTATCTTTTATTTTTCTTCCGAAAGGTATTTCTTTATTTCTTAATAACATTCATTTTCTTTATAGTCTGCGTTTCGATTATAATTAAAGCAATTCTTTACACTAAATTCCATGTTTATCGGTAAACATTTGACTACAAGTGTACTTAAAAAAACACGGCTTTTGGCAAAAGCAAAATTGAGATTTGGAATTTTAGATAAGCTACCAAAATTGTCATTTAATCAACAGTTGAAGCGTGAAAACAGTTGTAGCAGAAATCGCAAATGGCTTTCCGAATACAGTAAGGGCCTTGTTAGAGTGAGTGACAGGACAACAATTATCGGGCGTAGCAAATCTCTCTGATATTGGGTGAGAAAATACGTAATTTGACTGTTAGAGATAAATGTTTCAAGCATTCATTATCGTATTTAGAGAGTCATTAATTTGTCCGAGTTGATCTGTTTCGGAAATATATAAAGGAAATTGCGGAGGATTTTAGTTTGAGGCTTGAATTTTTTTGAACTTAAAATTTCTGTGAATGTTCTTGAAAAGTGACATGCCTTTCACATAGTAAACAAAAGATTAATTTCTGATTTTAACTTAGGTTTCAATTAAAAAATATTGATATGTGGAAAAATTTGTAGCATGCTTTGTACAGAATAAATTACTAATAATGAACAATAATCTTCATTATTTTCCCACAAAAAGTGGAAATGAGCATTAAAAAAACATCAATTACTTTCGGATAAAGAGTTTTTGTTTATTTTTCTCACAAGTTCATTTTAATGATATATTTTCCCAGATTTTTGACTTTATTATGTCATTTGCTTTACTGTGAGACTTTAAAAGTTTCTTGACTGTTTTTTGTTTTCGTTTCAGAAGGCTATTTAAACGTAAGAAATTAATTTCAAAATCTCTAGGTTCAAATTTGTTCTACATTGCTCTGTAGTATATATCCGAAGCACGTGAAGTTTTTTTAGAAGATTTAGCACATGCTCGTTTTAATAGAGAAATTTAATCATTTGCTTTTTCACCTGCAACTTACAACGTATGAAGAAATACTCCTTCTTCAGTAATCCAAAAGGTTGAATGGTTACTACTATGAACATTTTTGTGTAACCTTACTCCATAGTCTCCATAAAGCTTTCACCTAACTCTCTTGAATGATTTATCAAGTTAATAGTTTTTAGTAAACAATACGCACCAATTATTTATTTATTTTAATATACAAACAAGATATTCTTATTGCGCTATTTATTTATTTATTTATTTAAACCCCACCAATCACCACCGTACCAACCCCGGTGAGGGTTTAACCGGATGTGGTGACTGGGGGGAACAGAACAGGTCACGAGCGACACTCGCTGGAACAATTTTGATAATTACAAAAACCAATAACAATAATAAGATAACAAACAATAAAAAAAACTAAATAAAAAGAACTAATATACAAGTGAAGAAGCTAAATTAGACTGGGATGGCTGGTAAATATAATGTAAACGGCAGTTTTGAAAGTTTTTAGGCTGGATATTTGAAGTCATCTGCTTCAGATATGAGAAGCGACATGATTTTATGGATATTCTTGCATGTAACTGGATGAGATAGAATGCGTGAAATATTTTTGGAGAAAGGAAAGTTGGAATTGTAAGTGCAATGGAAAGAGCTGGTTAGAGGACAGTTGAATATGTAATGTTCAGGAGTTCCAAGTTGACTGCATATAATTCTTCTTATTGCGCTAAGAGAGTAAATGACTTGAGTGGTGTCCAAACCTACAACGCGAATATCAGACAGGTCGCACAGCAAGGGCTTTTACTAGTGGTGTGCCGGATCGTTAAAAAAGAATATCCGCGGATACGGATCATTAGTGTCAAGATCCGTGGATACGGATACGGATCTCAAAATGTTTTTGCCTCATTCAACTACCCAAGTTGAAAATTTATTACGGAAGGTATTCCCGTCATAATAACATTGTTTCTTCAAAAAATATCATCTACGGCGAAAATATAATAAAGACTATGATTTATTCTTTAAAGAAACCTCCGTTAAAATTGAGGGAGAATTGGAAGGAACGGGTCAGCGCTGCATTCATGCTTAAATAAAATGTGAAAAATTATTTCTAGCTTGCTCGGTAGAAGTAGGATACAGGACAAGAGTAAATTTGCTACTGGATAGGCTAGAAAATATTTTTCGCATTTTATTTCAGCATAAATGCAGCACTGACCCATTCCACCCAGATTACTCCGACTGATGGAATAACAGAGCCGGGAACACCTTTACAAGCAGTA
This sequence comes from Uloborus diversus, assembly GCF_026930045.1. Lineage (NCBI taxonomy): Eukaryota > Metazoa > Arthropoda > Arachnida > Araneae > Uloboridae > Uloborus > Uloborus diversus. The sequence continues at coordinate 121,096,329 of NC_072740.1, forward strand.
AATAGACAATTTTGTCCCACTTTTTTTGAAGGATGTCGAGAAAAACCAAAATGAAGAATAACAGAAATCCCAAATCAATAACAAAAACTAACATAAACTAAATATTAAAAAAGAAAAAAAGAACATGTCTCAGAGGGCCGTTGGCGTCTGAAATGATACCTTAATTGAAATAGGGAATAAAAACCTAATTTATACGGAATTCAAAAGTCTTTTATTCAAATATTTAAGAATTTTTAGAATAGAAAAGATCCGTTTAAGATCCGTCAAAAAGTAACGGATACGGATGCGGATCTTTATTTTTCCTCGGATTTCCACGGATACGGATATCCGGAACATCACTAGCTTTTACCGCTCCGTTACTAAGGACGGTTTTCGTTTCGCAAAGAAGAATTTCTTTGCTTTGCGCCGACTCTGATCTTTACTCTGAGCTTAGAACTCTACTGAAACCATAGTGCAAGGTTCCTCTAACAATTTGAGATCTGATGCTACACGCTTCAGAATTCGTGTAACTTTACACTTTTTTTTACAGTGAGGGAAGATAGAGGCAGTCTTCCGGAATTCTTTTAATTATGAAAACTGTTTTCACCTTGCTGCACATTGGAAAAATTGTGTCCTGTCGTCCTGCTTTTTGCTTAATTCCCGCTTTATCAGTAAATCCAAATTGAAATCCTTGAATAAAACAGCGCTTATTTCTTTTTTTAACTTTTTGCACTGAAAGTCCACAATAGGGAAGTTTTCGATTTTTCAATTTTATTTTTATGTGATAGAGTAACATGTATGAACATCATAGGTGAAAAATTTTTGGGATACGATAAGTAGTTTTTTTTAAATTAATTTTTAAAGTTCAAGCGCTTGTGACGTCAAATGGCACAGGAAGTGACATCATGCGCTCTTCCGCAGCGGGAGAAGCAGAAGGACGTGCAGAACGTGCTTCGAAGATGAAACGTAAGGCTTACCTCCTCGTATTTAACTTTTCACGTTTCTGGAACATTAAACCTCTCATCCTCTCGGAAATATTCGAATACCGTCATTGATGTTACTTGAGCAAGATTATTAGATTGTGCTTTAACGAATCCGGCCTCTATAGTGTGTTTAAAAGGATTATTGAATTTCTAAAAAATAAAAATATCAGCGCGCTCAAAATGTCCGTAGCGCAAACAAGGGATCTTCGGCGGAAGGCTGCCCATTAGTGCCCTGTGACGTAAATTCGTGACGTTTCAGAAGAGCGCACTTTTGCGCGTGGATTTTTAAAAATTCATTAAAAATCAATCACTGTGTTTTAAAATTCGGCGATGGTGAACTTTTTAGTTTTGAGGATCAATTAACAATATCCTATAGTCAAAATATGAACATTTATTAAGTTGCAACTGCCCTCTTAAGTTAAATTCGGCAGTGGGATTAAAATGAATCGATTATACGAGGTTATACACCGCTTTTAATTTAACAGTGGGGCTACGTATTCCTTTAAATTTTGCTTTGGGGGTAAAGGTCTCATCAAATTTGGATATCTGAAGGTTTCCTTATTAGAAAATGAATAAACCAGGAATTTCAAATGTTTCCTAAAATGTAACCCAGAGTATGTCTAATTGGATTGTTTCCGAAATTCTACAAGTATTTCTTTTTTTTTTATTTTTGAAAGAGCATGTTTAAAAACATAGGATTTAATCATTCTTTAAATGACTAGACAAAGTTTAATAATTTTTAACAACTATTTTAATCTGTGCGCAGATTGAAATTCATTTTTTTCACTTCTGCACATGACACCACAAGTGATGAAATGCCATTCACTGATGCCATTAGCGCAAAGCGCAAATTATCATAGCCAGGCATAGGGGTTGACAGCAAAGCGTAAACATTTAATGCGGCGATCGAGTAGTGCGCTAAAGTACATCATAAGGACCACGCCTTATTTTCGAAATTGAAAATTAAATATCAAAAAACTGTTGGGAAAATAAAAGTTTTTCCCGCTCCATCTTATTATTATTATTATTGTGTCACGATCAGGGTTGCCAGACGTCCCGGATTTCAAGGGACAGTCCCGTATTTTGAAAAATTTCCCGCGTCCCGGGGAACTTCCATACGGGACGGCTAAAGTCCCTTATTCTATAGAATTACAATATTTTACAAAAAGGAGCATTATTTTAAGGGGAAAAAATAAGTAAAGCAAAAAATAAAAAAAAAAGAGCAAAAAGAAAATCATGTGGCATCAAACGCAAAAATTATTTTCGTTTCAATTTGTTTTTTTTTTTTTTTTTTTTTTTTTTTTTTTTTGCATGAGCGGCATACCAATGATTACTTCATCTTTACTCATTGACTAATGTTGAAAATATACCTCTGCGCATGCGTCGGTAATCGCAATGAAAACGATTTTTATACTTTGATCGGTGACATTTTGTAAAGTTTAATGCTTTGATAAGATTTAATTCCTCAGATTTTTCATGAAGAAACGTTCCACGTCGGAAATCAACCCTTAAAAAATACACCATATCCAGTAATTGCCCTCAACCTTAAAAAAATCCCCCCCCCCCCCACGGATGTCCCGTATTTACTGTTCTTAAATCTGGCAACCCTGGTCACGATCGACAGCGCGCTCCGCCAAAAGTGGGGAAGGAGTGAGGGGGAGGACAGAACGTCGCGCGAAGAAGAAGGCAGTGGACCCCTGGAAGCTCAAGAGAGAGGAGGTACGTCTCTCGGTCCCGAAGTGACGGGAGGTTTAGCTGGCCTTGCCGGTCAGGTTACTACCCATCATTTCATATTACATCATCATCTTGTACATAGAATTATGTAAATAAAGCTATGTTTTGCGAACTCTGCTCAACTGCCTCCTCAAACCAATCTCACAAGTAATTACAACGGCCCCCGGTCGGCCAACTCCGACATATTGTTTTGTTTTGTTTATTCTATCAATGTCAGTGACTAAAAGTAGTACTTTTGACTGAAGGAAGCAATTCCATTGTGCAATACCTATATGTTATTGAATTATTATAGGACTTCTTCACTAAATATTGCAAGAATTCACAAATATTGCAATTTACATAATCTCTTATATAATTAAAAACTGAGCGTATCTATATATGTCCAAGCTTCTTCTCCCGAACGACAGTGAACTTTTTTTTTTTATTAAATACGTCATCCTTTTGTACACATTCAACAATGTTAAATTTCACAAATTATGGGATGACGTACGAGAAAATTTAACAATACTCCACACTGATAAACAATTTTGATATATACAGAAGAAAATAATTTTGTTCAATAAGAAATAATATATATAAATATTTACATTAAGATAAATAAAAATAAATAAATAAATAAAAATAGATGAAAGCAAAAGAAAATAAAGTGAAAATAATAAAAATAATAATAATAATAATAAAAATCAATAAATAAATAATAAAAATAATAATTTTAAAAAATTAATTAAAATGCTTAATGCCTATATATTAAAAAAAAAGTAAGTAAAAAAAATTTATCCAAAGAGAAAATGTTCGTGGTCAATTAGAAATGTAATAAGATCTGAAATTTTCTTTTTTGCTGCAGGAAACGAATAATAAATAGTTTTTTAAGTCTTGAGTCCAATTGCCAGAAGAACGAAGATGGAATGAAGAAGTGTGAATGCAATGTTGTATGTAATGTTGAAGATTTCCAATTGATTTGCATCTGCAGAGGTCACTATTTCTAATATGGAATCTTTTCAAGTATGAAGGGAAAGGGCCATGGCCAGTAAAGAAAAAAATTTCATGTCTATTTAAATTCAAAGGAGTAAGTTTAACTTTCGGACGGATTTTGTAGATTAGTCTTCCTGTTATGTCTTGTTCCCATCGTTCTTGCCAATCATTCAGTAGATCTTGTAATAATTTATGCTTTGCAAAACTTCTTGGAAATGGCAAAGGATGCTGTTTTGTTGGTACTAAGAGTCCATTTGCTGTTTGGTTTGCGAGAAAATCGGCTCTATTGTTTCCAGCAGAGGTTGAATGACCTTTAATCCAAGAAATTTTGATATTATCATGATTTATTAGTTGTTGTTGGATTTCAGCTATTAAAGAGTTTGTTGGGTTTAGATTACCAATTGATTTAATGACTGATTGGCTGTCACTGTACATAATTGATGGTAAGTTATTGTGGGTTACAGCATGATCTATTGCTTCTTTTATTGCTAACGCTTCTGCTTGAAAAATAGAGTTGGAGACATTTAGAAGAAATGTGGTTTCGTCAGTTGGAGTTGTGTTATTTAAAATAAGGAAAGCTGCCGTTGTAGCTTGTTTTGTTTTCGAGCCATCTGTGAAGTAACGGAAGGAAGAAATATTAGTGCTTGAATTTTCCAAATTTGGTGAGTTTATTTGTAATGAAGATGTTAAGGAAACACTGGGATGAAATAAAATTGTTTTGATTTTCTTTTCAAAGGAAGACGTTCGAAGTAGAGGGAAAAGGAGAGTTCTGGGCCAGGAAGCGGTGTTGCGGTGGTAACACCGCCTCCCACTCCCCCTCTGACCTTGGGGTTGCGCATGAATCTTGAAGAAGGTGACGAGGGTTTTTTCCCGTGTTTTCGCTCTTCCTCGCTTTTGCTCGGCTACGTTTTCGCTCTTCCTCGTTTTCGCTCGGCTACATTTTCGCTCGAGTTTTTGCTCTTCCTCGTTTTTGCTCGCGTTTTTACCGTGAAAGGTTACAGGGATATTTTTAGACTTTGTCGTTTTTACCGTGAAAAGTTTTTGGACTTAGAATATTTTTCCGTAACCTTATACGATGGTTTTCGAGTGGCAACCTGTTTAGGGTATGACAAAATGTCACAATTGTTGTCATAAGAATGTGTGATACTTTTTGTCATGCCATCCTCATGAAGTTGTACAGAGCTATTTCCAGTGTTTTTTTTTTTTTTTTTTTACAAACATACTGGACTTTGTCGTTTTTTTTTTTTTTACCGTGAAAGATTTTCCCTACGTTTCCGAACTTTGTTACAAAATAAATTTATGTTTTAAGTTGACGGTCCCACCAACCAGCCCGGTGTATTAAACACACCCCATCAACTTCTTTTCATCTGCCAATGCAATTTGCATACAAATGCAGATCAATTTTGAAGATTTTTCACAAGTTAGATCAATCAGTTTTAATATTCAATATGATTTATACATTTTCATGAGTTATGTTTTAATCGCGTTATTAATCGTTTACACTGTCATTTTATTATTTTCATGCATTTATTATACTTGTAAAAATAAATCCCAACTCTGTTATATTTATCATTCTTTCGGTGATTCTTTTTTTTTTCGGACTTTGAATAATTTCGACGAATGGTTGTCAAGACAACCAAAGTTTCGCGGATTTAATTATTTTTATTTTACAGAGTGTCGGGAATCGAACACCCAAACTTTGAGTTAGTAAAAACGTATGCTAACAACTATGCTATATTTTCCATTACACTTTCAGTCTTAATGTGAATCTGTTCCATGACAACGAATATTACAATTAAATTAATTTTAAAACCATCAGTTAATTCACTCTTTAGTACTAATCATGGCATATCATTAACTGTATTTCAGCTCATAATTGAAACTATCATCATTATTATTATTTTTCATAATAACAAAGTTTTCACTTAAGTAAAGATTTATTTAAATACAACCCATTCGAGATTTTAGATTTGGTTCAATGCTTTGTGGACTTGAAATATATTTTAAACTTTGATTTTCTTTTTCATGCATTTCAAACTTTATCATTTTTATTTTTTCTAACTTGTTAAATTTTCTTAACTAATTTCTTTTTTCTTTGTCAAATTGACAAATATTTTTTCTAACTTGTAAAAATTTCGAAGAAATAATTTTCTTAACTAATTTTTTTTGACTTTCATACAACAAAATATTTTTTCTTACTTGTTAAATTTTCGAAGAAATAATTAACTTAAATATTCTTTCACACATTTTGAACTTTAACGTTTTTTCCTATCATTTAGCACTTTGATTTTTTTTTCACTATTTTAGCGTTTTTCAATTATTTTCAGTCTTTAACTATTTTCTTAACTTTTTAGTCTTTAACTAATTTCAAGCATTTCAGACTTAGATTATTTTTTCGTGATTTCGATTTTTTTTTTAGTATATTTTAGAGTTTGATCATTTTCTCGCTAGTTTTTACTTTATCGTTTTTTTCCGATATTTTTAAACTTAGAAATTTTTCACAAGTAGTGACAGGAATCGAACCTTCAAATTTTTCAAAACGTTATCATGTCTTCAATTTTTGCAATCATGTCAAACTTGCAATCAATTTACTCGTAGTAGTAATTAACACTTATCATTAACAAATTTTCTCAGATTTTAAAAAAATCAACTTAATTATTTTTTTCCAGTAAGCAAATTGCGCACTCAAGTTACATTCCAACACTGCATATACGTTTCAAGAGTTTCATTGAATTTATCACATTCCATTTAATTAACTCTAATAATTACTTTTTCATTAATACTTAACTTAATCATTTTATCATACATTTATTCCAGTTACAAAATTATGCTTAAAAGTTATTTATTTTTCTTAGCACAAGAGATTTTAACATGTTCCTACTAAAATGCTTTTCACTCTAGTTTGAGTTTACTAAAATAGCAACTCATTTACGATTTAGATTCATTTAATCGTCTTTGATTCTTTTTCATTGTTAATATTTTAAATTATCACATACGTTATTATTTTTATACATTTATCCATTTAATTTTCCAAAATCTACAATCAATTTACTTTTCGTATTAATTAACACTTATCACTATCAAATATTTTCATGAATTTTAAAAATTATCTTCTTAAATAATTTTTTACTGTAACCAAATTTCCCACTCAAGTGATATTTTATCACTACATATGCTTTTCATGAGTTTCACTTAATTTATCGCATTTCATTTAATTAACTCTAATAATTATTTTTTTATCATCGATATTTAAGTTAATCATATTTTCCTTTCTTTATTTTTTCATGCAAACACTCTTGATGGAATAAAACAAAATTTTCAACTTTCATGAATTAAATCCCCTCTGAATATTTTATTTTACTTTACCATACTTTACTATTTTACTTACTGCGTTTTACTATTTATCATTCATTACAGCTTTTCCAAAATATTACTTTACAACCAACCAATTTCATTAACAGAATTTTCATTACAATTTATAAATTTCACTTTTATTTAATTATTTTTACCTACGGTAAAATAAAACACATAACACAAAAATGTTAAACATCAATGAAGTACCCAAGAAATGTTAAAATTATAAGTCGAGTATCAAAACTTCATGTCAGCAAATTTTAAAAATAGACTTACCGAAAAATAACTTCTACTAAAATTCATTTCAAAACTTGGCATAATTTACTCTTAGCATTAATAAACACTTATCATTAAGAAATTTTCATGGATTTTAAAAATCAACTTATTTAATTTTTTTCCAGTAAGCAAATTTCGCACTCAAGTTACATTTCATCACTTTATATGCTTTTCAAGAGTTTCATTTAATTTATCACATTTTATTTAATCAACTCTATTAATTATTTTTTGATTAGTATTTAACTTAGTCATTTTATCGCATAGTGTTTTACTTTATTATTATTATTTTTTTTTTCATACAAGCACTCTTGTTAGAATAAAACAAAATTTTCAACCTTCATGAATTAGAATCACTTTGGCTATTTCATTTTCCCAATAATATTTTACTTTAACAACTAATTTCTTTAACAAAATCGATATCATTTATTTTAGTCTTTATCCTTTTCGAACGATACATTCAAATGGACAGCTATACGTTAAATTAAGAAACTTAATCTAAATTTTGACAAATTAAGTTATAGCTAAATACTGACTAAAATTAAGTACAAAAGACTAACCTTTTTGGGGTGAAATCCCTCAAGTACCAGCTATCGCGAAGTTATTTAAAAACAGTGAATGAAATTGTAATAAGTGGATTGTTAATTATAACTCAATCTCACAAAATTACAATTACACGCATGTTTTATTTGAAATCGCTGCATACGGCTGGCTGCACATCGTCGATTTGCAGAACGCATGCCGTGATATCGCAAATCAACTCGGCTGTTGAAAAAAACTACCGTAATCCTACAGCACTTCGGATCGTCCACACACACACCGAGGCGAATTGAGAAAATGACTTTATCAATATTGCTATCTACCCCTTTACCGATAACAGATAACAAACCCCACGTGCTAGTATTATTCACCACCTGGCCTACGTCTTTCAAGTGATGTCACTGTTTCTGACCAATTAAAATTAGTTCACGTTTCTCAAATATCAAGCACATAGATCGACAATAGCCTGATGTCAGGTTTTCCAAACAAAATTTTAGATTTTAATTCGTAGTTTCGAATTAATTTCTTTTTCATTTCAAACTTATAAAAAAAATTTCCAGCTTGTAAGAATATTTCTTTCAAAAACAGATTTTTGATTCAAAACAGTATTTTTTCAAACTTGTAATATTTTTCTACTTAGAAAATGAAATCAAAAATTTATTGTTGTAAGATTAAAAATTTATTTTTATATGATTGAAAAAAAAAAATGATTTTTTTTAATTAGTGGAAAAATATTACAAGTTTGAGAAATTATTTCTTAAAAACATTTTATATGATTAAAGAAAACAAAAATTTTTGATTTCATTTTCTAAGTAGAAAAATATTACAAGTTTGAAAAAATACTGTTTTGAATCAAAAATCTGTTTTTGAAAGAAATATTCTTACAAGCTGGAAATTTTTTTTATAAGTTTGAAATGAAAAAGAAATTAATTCGAAACTACGAATTAAAATCTAAAATTTTGTTTGGAAAACCTGACATCAGGCTATTGTCGATCTATGTGCTTGATATTTGAGAAACGTGAACTAATTTTAATTGGTCAGAAACAGTGACATCACTTGAAAGACTTAGGCCAGGTGGTGAATAATACTAGCACGTGGGGTTTGTTATCTGTTATCGGTAAAGGGGTAGATAGCAATATTGATAAAGTCATTTTCTCAATTCGCCTTGGTGTGTGTGTGGACGATCCGAAGTGCTGTAGGATTACGGTAGTTTTTTTCAACAGCCGAGTTGATTTGCGATATCACGGCATGCGTTCTGCAAATCGACGATGTGCAGCCAGCCGTATGCAGCGATTTCAAATAAAACATGCGTGTAATTGTAATTTTGTGAGATTGAGTTATAATTAACAATCCACTTATTACAATTTCATTCACTGTTTTTAAATAACTTCGCGATAGCTGGTACTTGAGGGATTTCACCCCAAAAAGGTTAGTCTTTTGTACTTAATTTTAGTCAGTATTTAGCTATAACTTAATTTGTCAAAATTTAGATTAAGTTTCTTAATTTAACGTATAGCTGTCCATTTGAATGTATCGTTCGAAAAGGATAAAGACTAAAATAAATGATATCGATTTTGTTAAAGAAATTAGTTGTTAAAGTAAAATATTATTGGGAAAATGAAATAGCCAAAGTGATTCTAATTCATGAAGGTTGAAAATTTTGTTTTATTCTAACAAGAGTGCTTGTATGAAAAAAAAAAATAATAATAAAGTAAAACACTATGCGATAAAATGACTAAGTTAAATACTAATCAAAAAATAATTAATAGAGTTGATTAAATAAAATGTGATAAATTAAATGAAACTCTTGAAAAGCATATAAAGTGATGAAATGTAACTTGAGTGCGAAATTTGCTTACTGGAAAAAAATTAAATAAGTTGATTTTTTTAAAATCGTGAAAATTTATTAATGATAAGTGTTAATTACTACTAAGAGTAAATTGATTGCAAGTTTTTAAAATAAATTAGTTGGATGAAAATTGTAGACCTGATAATGTTTCGAAAAATTTGTGGGTTCGATTCCTGTTACTAATTGTGAAAAATTTCTAAGTTTAAAAATAACGGGAAAAAAAACCGATAAAGTAAAAACAAGCAAGAAAATGATTAAGTTAAATACTAAGCGATAAAATGACTAAGTTTAATACTAATCAAAAAATAATTAAATAAAATGTGATAAATTCAATAAAACTCTTGAAAAGCATATGTAGTGATAAAATGTAACTTGAGTGCGAAATTTGCTTACTGGAAAAAAATTAAATAAGTTGATTTTTAAAATCCATGAAAATTTCTTAATGATAAGTGTTTATTAATGCTAAGAGTAAATTGATGCCAAGTTTTGAAATGAATTTTAGTAGAAGTTATTTTTCGGTAAGTCTATTTTTAAAATTTGCTGACATGAAGTTTTGATACTCGACTTATAATTTTAACATTTCTTGGGTACTTCATTGATGTTTAACATTTTTGTGTTATGTGTTTTATTTTACCGTAGGTAAAAATAATTAAATAAAAGTGAAATTTATAAATTGTAATGAAAATTCTGTTAATGAAATTGGTTGGTTGTAAAGTAATATTTTGGAAAAGCTGTAATGAATGATAAATAGTAAAACGCAGTAAGTAAAATAGTAAAGTATGGTAAAGTAAAATAAAATATTCAGAGGGGATTTAATTCATGAAAGTTGAAAATTTTGTTTTATTCCATCAAGAGTGTTTGCATGAAAAAATAAAGAAAGGAAAATATGATTAACTTAAATATCGATGATAAAAAAATAATTATTAGAGTTAATTAAATGAAATGCGATAAATTAAGTGAAACTCATGAAAAGCATATGTAGTGATAAAATATAACTTGAGTGGGAAATTTGGTTACAGTAAAAAATTATTTAAGAAGATAATTTTTAAAATTCATGAAAATATTCGATAGTGATAAGTGTTAATTAATACGAAAAGTAAATTGATTGTAGATTTTGGAAAATTAAATGGATAAATGTATAAAAATAATAACGTATGTGATAATTTAAAATATTAACAATGGAAAAGAATCAAAGACGATTAAATGAATCTAAATCGTAAATGAGTTGCTATTTTAGTAAACTCAAACTAGAGTGAAAAGCATTTTAGTAGGAACATGTTAAAATCTCTTGTGCTAAGAAAAATAAATAACTTTTAAGCATAATTTTGTAACTGGAATAAATGTATGATAAAATGATTAAGTTAAGTATTAATGAAAAAGTAATTATTAGAGTTAATTAAATGGAATGTGATAAATTCAATGAAACTCTTGAAACGTATATGCAGTGTTGGAATGTAACTTGAGTGCGCAATTTGCTTACTGGAAAAAATTAATTAAGTTGATTTTTTAAAATCTGAGAAAATTTGTTAATGATAAGTGTTAATTACTACTACGAGTAAATTGATTGCAAGTTTGACATGATTGCAAAAATTGAAGACATGATAACGTTTTGAAAAATTTGAAGGTTCGATTCCTGTCACTACTTGTGAAAAATTTCTAAGTTTAAAAATATCGGAAAAAAACGATAAAGTAAAAACAAGCGAGAAAATGATCAAACTCTAAAATATACTAAAAAAAAAATCGAAATCACGAAAAAATAATCTAAGTCTGAAATGCTTGAAATTAGTTAAAGACTAAAAAGTTAAGAAAATAGTTAAAGACTGAAAATAATTGAAAAACGCTAAAATAGTGAAAAAAAAAATCAAAGTGCTAAATGATAGGAAAAAACGTTAAAGTTCAAAATGTGTGAAAGAATATTTAAGTTAATTATTTCTTCGAAAATTTAACAAGTAAGAAAAAATATTTTGTTGTATGAAAGTCAAAAAAAAATTAGTTAAGAAAATTATTTCTTCGAAATTTTTACAAGTTAGAAAAAATATTTGTCAATTTGACAAAGAAAAAAGAAATTAGTTAAGAAAATTTAACAAGTTAGAAAAAATAAAAATGATAAAGTTTGAAATGCATGATAAAGAAAATCAAAGTTTAAAATATATTTCAAGTCCACAAAGCATTGAACCAAATCTAAAATCTCGAATGGGTTGTATTTAAATAAATCTTTACTTAAGTGAAAACTTTGTTATTATGAAAAATAATAATAATGATGATAGTTTCAATTATGAGCTGAAATACAGTTAATGATATGCCATGATTAGTACTAAAGAGTGAATTAACTGATGGTTTTAAAATTAATTTAATTGTAATATTCGTTGTCATGGTACAGATTCACATTAAGACTGAAAGTGTAATGGGAAATATAGCATAGTGGTTAGCATACGTTTTTGCTAACTCAAAGTTTGGGTGTTCGATTCCCGACACTCTGTAAAATAAAAATAATTAAATTCGCGAAACTTTGGTTGTCTTGACAACCATTCGTCGAAATTATTCAAAGTCCGAAAAAAAAAAAAAGAATCACCGAAAGAATGATAAATATAACAGAGTTGGGATTTATTTTTACAAATATAATAAATGCATGAAAATAATAAAATGACAGTGTAAACGATTAATAACGCGATTAAAACATAACTCATGAAAATGTATAAATCATATTGAATATTAAAGCTGATTGGTACTATGAAAAAAAAAAAAAGTTTTGTGAAAAATATTTAAAGTTTGAAAACGCTCGAAAATAATCAAAAGAACGAAAGACGTCGAATTAGTCTAAGACCTGAATGTAAAAAATATTCGAACTCTAAAATGAATAATCAAATTCATGAAAAATAATCCAAGTTCATAAAGCATTGAAATAATCAAATTCGCGAAAAATATTCAAAAAATAATTAAATTCGCGAAACTTTGGTTGCCTTGACAACCATTCGTCGAAATTATTCAAAGTCCGAAAAAAAAAAAGAATCACCGAAAGAATGATAAATATAACAGAGTTGGGATTTATTTTTACAAGTATAATAAATGCATGAAAATAATAAAATGACAGTGTAAACGATTAATAACGCGATTAAAACATAACTCATGAAAATGTATAAATCATATTGAATATTAAAGCTGATTGATCTAACTTGTGAAAAATCTTCAAAATTGATCTGCATTTGTATGCAAATTGCATTGGCAGATGAAAAGAAGTTGATGGGGTGTATTTAATACACCGGGCTGGTTGGTGGGACCGTCAACTTAAAACATAAATTTATTTTGTAACAAAGTTCAGAAACGTAGGGAAAATCTTTCACGGTAAAAAAAAAAAAAAAACGATAAAGTCCAGTATGTTTGTAAAAAAAAAAAAACACTGGAAATAGCTCTGTACAACTTCATGAGGATGGCATGACAAAAAGTATCACACATTCTTATGACAACAATTGTGACGTTTTGTCATACCCTAAACAGGTTGCCACTCGAAAACCATCGTATAAGGTTACGGAAAAATATTCTAAGTCCAAAAACTTTTCACGGTAAAAACGACAAAGTCTAAAAATATCCCTGTAACCTTTCACGGTAAAAACGCGAGCGGAAGCGAGGAAGAGCGAAAACGTAGCCGAGCAAAAGCGAGGAAGGGCGAAATCACGGAAAAAAACCCTCGTCACCTTCTTCAAGTTCGAGGCGCAACCCCAAGGTCAACCCCAAGGTCGGGAGGAGGTGGAGGGGGGTCGGCAGGGGGTGGAGGGGCAGCCCAAGGTCATCCCCAAGGTCGGAGGGGGAGTGGGAGGGGGCTATGAGCCCTAGAGCCCCCTCCTGCGGCAGAACTGTCCTTTTCCCTCTACTTACCACAGTTTGGGAAACGCTGCTTTAAGAAATAGTAGTGCTGATACTAATCATGAAACTATTAGATCAGTTTTATAATGAAAAAAATAAATTAGTAGCAACCCAAAAAGCATAGTAAAATATATTTTTTGTAGCATAAATTATTTTCCTTTGTGTCTCTGTTATCGATATATTAGGAGATCTTACTTCAAGTTATGAAAGTCTGAAATTTTCAAAAAAGCAATCAATCTAGCGAGTTGCAGTAAGAAATAGCTGACATCTTTCACACGCAATACAGAAGATTCAAGAGCGTAGAAACTTCAATTCCTTGGCCAAGTCTTTAAATTTGGCGCTTTTCTTGACTCAAAACCATTATACATTTTTAAATATAACTACAAACATGTCATAAGGGTGCACAGAATTATGAATTGATCTCTGAATATTTGGTTGGCCAAAGCAAAATCATTCCACCATCAAAATTTCACTGAAACTTATATTTTCACATGTCTGAAAATATAAAATTAACACATTATTGCTGATACAGATGTAATTTTTAAATAGATATATGTAGCTGTTTTGCAGTCTAGTCTAACTCTAATAAGAGTAATATTTGGACCTGAATTTAATTGAAAGTAAGTGTTATACAGATCTTTCACTAACCACTACTATGATTTTACACATTATTAAACATGCAGGAAAAATAATTGGTAGATTTTAAAAAAGTGGAAATAATTCAGAAAAGTTTAGAACTTCTGAAAAAAAAAAAACTTGAAGTAGCAGTAAAATTCGGTAAAGCTCCATCAAGCCCTTTCTACCATTTTTAAAATTAAAAGATGCAAGAGAGAAAACTTCAAAACGCGGGAACGTCCTAGAAGCCAAGAAAACCAAATGCCTACCGCCAAGGAAACCAAACGTCAACAGCCAACAGAAGCAAATCCACCGCCAAAAAAGACGAAAGAAAATAAACGCGACTAAGTACAGTTTACACGACAGTAGAACAAGTTGGGGTTTTATGGGATTTTCACCCCTCTGTATCTCAGCCCCATGAAAACCCTCGGAGTTGATTTTTGGTATACTCAATCTCTAGTGGCCCCTGACGATGTAAACCAAAATACAATTCCCTGGACCATCAGAGGGAGGAGGAATTTAAGTTAGAAAATCGCTGTTCAAAAAAGTTTTCGCTTTCTTTGACAGAACTACAGCACCGACGAAAAGACGAATCAAGCTGAAATTTCGCACTGACATTCCTTGTGCCTTACTGATGTGCCTTCTTGTGCCATTTGATAACCCTCCCCTCCCCCCCGTTTCTACCCCCCAAATTGTACCTTCCCGGGGTTCTGTCCGGGGGGCTACGGTAATGATTTTTTGTATACATATTTGGGGGGGGGGGCATTGAGTACATGTACAAAAACTCAACCTCCAGGGACATCACGGGCCGGAGTAATTAAAATTTGAAAATTACTATATTCCCCTAAATTCTTATGTACTTATTCTCAGCTCATTGCAATTGCAGTCAGAGATTAACAACCCAATGTTAGAACAGATCTAACAGTTATTCAAAAGTTGTCTGAAGAAATGAAATTCAATCAGTCTCGTAGCTACAGTGTTTGTCGCCCGGGGCGGTCCCTCAATTTGCCGCCCTTTCGTTGTGAAATAGCTTATACACAAAACTCTCAAAAGGGTTTAAATTAAAACTAGCAATTTAATTGAAGAAAAAATAAGACCTTATTATTCTCTATATGCTTTCAAAAGAAAAAAGCGGCAGGGGGGGGGATAAGGGCCCACACTTGGAGAAATTGCTAAATTTCAGTCAAAAACGCAATTTTAGTAAAGTTATTAGAAAAGGCGCGTTGTGTGTGTGTGTGGGTTTGCTCCCGATTTTTTTTCAAAATTAGTCTATTTTTAGTGTTTTTTTGCTGACGTTAGGGGATCGGTAGGCAACGAAAGGAAATTTCACGAAATTTTAAAATGCAGCTTAGCCTACTTCGAAGAAGTCAAGGAAATCGGGAATGGTCGGATATTCAATGCGAAAATTTTAAACGCAATTGCATGCGTATTCTAACGCAGTTGTAGGAGTTAGGGGAGAGAGGGGCACTGAGATTTCTTACTGAAATGTTTTTTAAACTAAAATCAATTTTAAGGGCATCTTTGGTGGTTTGGTTGAAAGGGGAAGGTTTGGGTTCTTTCTTTGGAAATTTTTTCAGCACCAAAGTCTCAAAAACGCAATTCCAGGCTGTCTTTGGTGACGTTGAGAGGTTCCCTAATGGCTTAAAAAATGTTGTGAAGCCCCAAGCGGTTCCCTCCTGAAAAATTTCCGTAATTAACGTCCGACTTTGGGCTTTGTTTAATAATGTTAGGAGGAAGAGGGATCAGAGAGAGGTTTCCCTCTAAAAATCATTCTTAAAGCTGAATATCGTTTTAGACTATCAGTTAGAAGGAAGGGTTAGCGAACTCTCCTACTCACGCAAATTTCTAAGAAAGAAAATTTTGGGCTATCTTTGGGGACGTAAGGAAAAGGGGTGAAGAGAAAAATTTCGAAATTGATGTTTTAAAAACGCAGTTATAATCTTAGGAGACATAAGTTGAGAGGTGGAGGGCGACTAAGATATCTATCTCGGAAGAATTCCAATATTGAGGTCCTAAAAACGTATTTTAGGCTACAATCGATCACTTTAGGAGATCAAGGAAATCAGGATTCAAATGCTGTTTTCACAAATTGATATTGAAGTATCGAAGCTTTAAAAACGTAATTTTAAGCTAGATGTTGAGACTTTAAGAGAGGGTGGGAGGTTTCTCCAGGAAAGTGTTCAGAATTGAAAACCTAAATATATGCTTTTTAGCTGTATTTGCTACGTTAGAGGGGAGGGAGGGTTAGGGGCTCAGCCCAGAAAGTTTCCAACATTAAGGTCTAAAAGCGTATTTCTAAACGTATTTGGTGATATCAGGAAAAGGGATAAGATATTAAAGCGCTCTCCCGCCTAAAAACATTTTCGCACTGTTCGACTACAGATTGGGGGTGGGAGAGGTTCCCAACCGGAATTATTTGAAACTGAATACTTTAAAATGCATTTTAGACTATGTTTGGATAAGTTGAGGGTCCAACCCAAATGTTGAAAAATGAAATTCGCTTACCTTTTATAAGGAATAGATTAACATGTGATCTAAAATTGTCGGATAGATTATCTACTCGCAAAAGCGAGAAAACGGAAATCTCTTATGCTTCGTTTAAAGAAGAGAACTCTTGCAAAAATTGGGGAAATCAAAGCAAACTCGGAAACATATATAAAGTGTTACGAGCAATAAATTGTTTCGTGTAACAATTAACCCCCCCCCCCCTTTTCTTCCTCTTGTTACCATTTTCCTGAAGTAAAAAAAAGGGGAGATTTTTGTTTCTCACGAGCAGGCTTTCAAGAAACTTTAAACTTAAAATCTTGTATTAGCTTTCTCTTATAACAAAAATTGGAAAAGTTCATTGTTTACGTCTTCCTGAAGTTAATCTCTACAGTCTAAATAACAGATTTTTAAAAAAAAATACTGTGCACTTTTCATAATACACTCAAAAAGACAAAATAACTTTTCTGAGTCAGAATGGAATATTTAAGTATTATTCCTTTAGTTTTCAATTATTCCAATAAAATGACACCGCAAACGAAAAGAGCGGCTCAAGTCACGTAGAGAATTTCTTATTATTATTGAGCTTTTTCGATCACATAAATTTGAGTGTTGAAACAGGCATATTTTTCTGGGAAAGTTTGGTTTAAAATGATTTGAGTCGCACTTTTCTTTGTTTGTGGTGTCACTTTCTTGGAATAATTGAAAACTACAAGAATAATTAAACTGTCCGTCATGTCCCAGAAAAGTTATTTTGTCCTTTTGAGTGCTTTAAGAAGAGAATTTCTTGCTCGCAGAAATGGATAAAAACCATTATCTCCTTATTTGGAAAATACATTTAGTTCTTACACATCAAAAGGGCCAATTTGCCGCCCCTAGAAAAGTGCCGCCCGGGGCGGACCGCCCCCCCCCCCCTAGCTACACCACTGAATAAAACAGATCCGACAGTCGCAACTAGACGTTAAATCGCGGATATCAAAAATTTGCCACAGCGACTGCGCATGCGCGCGGACTAAGCTCATTGCGCTTTCTGTTTTAAGATTCCATGTTGTTTATATTTAAGCAGAGAAACAAATTAATGAATGAGATTAGGATGCTGTCCCCCTCCCCAAGTTTTGTCGATACCAAATTTTCTCCCCCCTGTTTTACAGTTTTGATATATTTAAGGGGGAAGAAATTTTAAATGTCGGCGCGAAACTGGGGTTAAACCATTAGAGTATTTAAAAAAAAAATTACAATTAAATTGTTTTCATACAGAATTTTCCTATTTATCCTATTTTTAACTAGTGTGTTCATCAATTAATTTGTTGTAAACGAACTTGAAAAAAAATTTTTTTTCTAAAATTTTTGTTGATTACTTTTAATTTACTAAAGTTTTTCAGAATCCTTTTCATTTTTAAAGACATGTTTATCAACAAACTAGTTCAATAACTTATATATTCTATTGCAATTAATTGTTTTTTACCTGGTATTAAGTCATATGAATGCTAATTGTAAAAAGAAAATGAATAAGAAGAAAATAATTCTCTCGATTTTTTTTATTCATTTTTAAAATATTTTTCTGCGGAGTTGATTGAACATTTTCCTCAGTTGAGGTTACTTTAATTTTTACGTCCAGAGGATTAATTTTACATCCTCCAAATGTAACAAATACTAATTCCCAAGAAAGTTTAATGTTTGTTATTTATTTTGTCTAATTTTTAATTACTTCTTATATGAATCGCAGCTCTTACATATTCTAAGTCAACTTCATGTCAATGCGCGGTGCATTTATTCAGAACAATCCAAATAAAAAAACGTTCAATATTGCTACCTTATTCTTTTGTCTCACTGAATAATTTTATTTTTCTAACAACTATAGGCAATTTGAGTTTTATCATATTTATAATTACTGAATTTGAAAATTTATTTATTCATCCATTCACGCAGTGTAACCAACTGTAATACACTCTTCTCTTTTCTTTATAGAATTGCGTTATCTAATGTAAATAATCATGTATGTAAATGAAAAAGTCTATTTTTCATTTTTTGCCACCGTAAACAATGAATTTAACCTACGTAATTTTTCAAACATTTATATTTCTGCTAATTATAAATATTAAATGAATACGAAAAAAAAGCGATCCTTCGTTAAGAGGGCTATGAAACCCTATTATTATAATTATTATTGATTGATATACATCTATCCACTAGATGGCAGCATGAACAATTAAAAAACCAAACAGAAATGCGAATATATTGCACTATTTCACCAGGACACCTTCGGTCTCTAACCGAACGTAAAGCGTCAGGGTGAAATAGTGCAATATCTTCGCTCTCCTGCATGATTTTTTTATGGTCACATGCTGCCATCTAGTGGATAAAAGTATGAGTATCGATCAATAATTATTATAAAAATAAAGTTGCAAAGCCCTATTAATGGAGGTTCTTCTTTCTTTTTTTAGTATTCATTTATTCTTTATAATTAGCAAAAATATAAATATTCGGATAATTAAAAAGGCTAATACTTTTGTTTACGGTGGAAAAAAATGAAAAAACACTTTTTCATTTACGTGCATGATTATTTACATTAGATAGTGCAATCTTATGAAGGAAAGAGAAGGATGCATTATTTTTGGTTACTCTTGGTATAAATGGTTGAATAAATAAATTTTCAAATTCAGTAATATTTTAACATGATAAAATTCAAATTTCCTGGAATGGTTAGTAATAGTAAAATTATTCAAATAGACAAGAACATGGCAGCATTATTAAAGGTGTTTTTCTTTTGTGTATTCTGAATAAGTACATTGCGCATTCACATGAAATAGACTTAATATATGTAACAGCTACGATTCATGAAAACAGTGATTTAAAATTGGACGAAAAAAATTAGAAACATTGAACACTCTTGGGAATAGGTATTTGTTACATTTGGCGGATGTAAAATTAATCCTCCGAACAAAAAAGTTCATGCAACCTCAACTGATGAAAGTATTCAGTCAACTTCGCTAAAAATATTTTAGAAATGAAAAAAAAAACATTAATAGAATAATTTTATTTCTATTTATTTAATTTTTTCAATTAGCATTCATATGAATTAATGCCAGGTGAAAAATAACTATATATACAATAGAATAAAAGTTATTAAACTAATTTCTTGATAATCATATTTTTAAAAAATGAAAATGGTGCTGAAAAATGTCTGTTAATTAAAAGTGAACAACGAATATTTGTGAATGAAAAAAAAAAAATCAATTCAAATTCGTTTACAACAAATTTAATGATGAACATATCAGTTAAAAATATGAGTTTCAGTTTTACATCAACTACAGACAAAAGCAGTCAAATATTTTACTTTTCAAGACTCTCATATGTGAAACACATTTTCTATTATAAAATTCTATATGAAAATAGTTTTATAGTAAGAATGATAAAGGTTAGAAATGACTACTTACCAGGGATTGGGATTTTTTAATTTTTTTTTAAATAAAGAAATTCGGATTTTTTTATTCAGATCTTTTTTTAGTCTTGAAACATCTGTAAATATCAATTATCATTATTGATCTTTTAGTTCAAGTCTAGAGACATAGTTCATGGTAAATTTTTATCGTAAAATGTTTGTACATTGTTCTTAGCAATCTAGAATTTTTTCCCCAGTCCCTTCTCTCCCCTTTTTCACGCAGTTTTCAAACAGAATTTTCTTTTTTTATAAAAAGAAAACTGTCACACATGATGATAGAAGTTTTACAATGACGATTAGAAATCCTTGCGTACTAATTTCGTCACCACTAGGTTTCAACTCTAGCTGGTCTGCCCCCCCCCCCCCCTTTTTCACCAGCTACTACCACCAATCATTCAAATATACTTCTAAGAAACACTGGTACTACTATATTTCCTAGAATTATAACTTTTATACCTTTTTCAAGATAAAGTCTTAAAATTTGACAATTTTCTATGTTTATCAGCTCAGTGTCGACTAAAGTTCTGAAATAAATTCAATTGGGGTGAATAAGGCAATTGTTAGTTAATTAATAAATTAATGCTTTAAATGATTGAAAAAGTAAGCGAATTGAACTATGTCACTTTGCCCAGCAAGCACTTGACTAATTTAAGAAAATGTTGAAAAAAAAAAGAAAAGGTCTTGACTGAAAACAAAATATTAAAAAAAGAGCAAATTTTTTTTAAATCCTAACTGTTATCATTTTTTAATACTCAATGTGTTCATAATTTAGAACAGTACACGCTTTCGATTTTGTTAATACATATTGTTAACTGCTTGACAATCTTACTTAATGTTAAGCAGTGTTCGTTGATTTAAATCAGCTTGATTTAAGTTATGATTAAAATCATGATTTAAATTAAGTAATTTATAGAGAAAAAAAACCCGTTTGAATC
Organism: Uloborus diversus; assembly: GCF_026930045.1. Lineage (NCBI taxonomy): Eukaryota > Metazoa > Arthropoda > Arachnida > Araneae > Uloboridae > Uloborus > Uloborus diversus. Next base: position 121,117,350 of record NC_072740.1, read on the forward strand.
AAGAAATTGTTTTAACAAAATCATTAAAATCAGTTGATTTTATTTTTATTAATTAAATTTTAATTTTTAGAATGTATTGCTCTAAATTTAACTGCACTGCATTATGCAATCTTAACTTTAACTGACTAAACTACATAGATTACTCTTTGTGTGCGCGTAACAAATTTTAAAACTCTTGCAATATTGCTTTTATTCCAAAATTACAAATCAGAAAAATAAATATATATATATATATAAAATTGCATTTTTTTCTTATATACCATGACTAATATATTTAAGTAATTTAATTGTTTAACATATTATTTTACACTAAAAATGTACATGATGATGGAAACCTTATCATTAAGCCAGGTGTGCTCACCAAGGGAGGGGAAGGGGTCATGCCGCTGGTTGAACCATGGAAATTTTTAGGGGAGTGGTTTTTAAGGGTATTTTTCTCAATTTTGGGGAGCTCTTGATTAGGGGGGGGGGGTGACTTCGTGACATTTAGGGGGTGTGCTCTTTCCCTTTAGGTTGAGGGGCACCCCTGAATAAGTAAAGTGTAAAACAAAATCGCATCTTATCTAAACGTTATAACGTATTTATTAGGGCTCGACCGATGGCATTTTTTGGCCGATGGGCCGATGCCGATTGTTGGCCGACTGTTCAAAGATGGCCGATGGCCGATTGTTTTCCTCCAAATGGCCGATTGCCGATGGCCGATGCCGTTGGCCGATGGACAAAAAAAATCAAACAGAAATAAATTGATAAGATTGTCAGGGATTTAAAGGATCATTGACTCATTTCACTTTACTTCCTTTCTACGAATAAAGAATTGTAATCACAAAAAAAAAAAAAAAAAAAAAATCAGATTTCGACCTAAATTTCTATTTTACTTTCACCAAATTTATACTTCACAAGTTTTTTCGGCACATCTGTACATACATATGTACCTAAGAACATATAGATAACCAAATATCCATTTTGAACGCCTCCTCAGTTAATTATCGCAAAGTCTCTTGTGATGTCTTCATGCGCGTAAACTTGCGTCACTCAAAAACGTTATGAAATAGTAAATTGAAAACTCATACGTACGTAGTATGATCTAAAAGTTCGAGGTCAAGTTGTATAAAACCTTACCCTGAATAGTTCACATTATTGAAGCATATATCTATCTACAAAATAGTCACCTTGAACGATTATGCACTTCTGCCAACGTTCGTATAGCTTTTAGAAGCACTCCTGGAAGACATTTTTCGCAAATTCCTGTAAGGCCTCTTGCGCTGCTGCTTTAACTTCATCGTGGGGAAGAAGGCGACATTTGTTGAGGATGCACGGTTCGATTGGTCAATACTCTGATATGACAAACAAATAACATAACGTTTCGTCGGACTTAGCTCAGTGTGACTTTTACCTGTTCCCAGCAAAAAAAAAAAACATTTGCATAGACGCCGCTTTTTTCCGTCAGGAGAAGATGAAGCTGCATCATAGAAGGTAGCGAAAAATGGCTTCCAGGAGTGTTTCCAAAAATTATATGAACACTGGCAGAAGTACATAGTCCCTTAAGGCGACCTTTTGAAGGTGGATATGCTTCGGTAATGTGAACTACTCTGGGTAAGATTTTATACAGCTTGTCCCCGAACTTTTGCATCGTACTCCGTACAATCTGTATAGGGTGTAGTTATGCTTCTCCTTTTTTGACTGCTGTATGATGAAAGATAAAGAACAATAGCCAAAAAAAGATGGAAGAAAAACAAAGAGACTGTTTAATAAACAAATTGATTTTTTTTTAATTGAGCATATAACTAAGATTTCAGTAATGTTGTAATAATGTATGGATTTAGGTACACTAAACATAGTTAAAAAAAAATTAAATTACGTTGTTTAATCATTCAAAAAAAAAAAAAAATAAGAATAGAACTATGAAACCGTCAACAAATTACGCAATTAAAGTGGAAAGATTGCACGTAGTCATTTTTTAGTCATCAAATTAAACAAAAAAGGTAACAGATAAATTACAATATTAAATCAAAATAGTAATATTTTTATACTTATTTAAAATTTATGAATAGAAAAGTTTGCATTTTTCATAAAAGCTATAACAGTGACATACATTTTGCTGGAAAAAAAAAAAACAGCCATGAAAAGAGCAAGGTTCTTAAAACGCAGGTACAATAAACAAACTCAATATTTACACCAAGTTAATAACTGAATATATATACTACTTAAGAGCCATTGTCTGTAAGGATCAGGCAGGTTGTGATTGTTGACATTTTTAATTTTCTTTATTTTTGCAAATGTTGTTCCTTATCATGAATGTAATGTTTGTGCAAAATATGAGCTTTGTCTGCCTTACCATTTTTGGGAAATTAAATTTTTTAATTAAGGGGGCGTGGCACATTTTTGCTTGTTTTTCAAATTTGCAGATTTTAAAGTTCTTGTTGCTTTAAGCGCCCCTATAATGACATGGATTTTTAAATTATATACTATTATATGGTCTTCTTAGATACTATTACAGCTGTCAAATCGGTGTCACTACGAGGGCGACGGCCACGAACTCCGTTTAAAAATGACCGAAAATGAATTTTTTTCTATATTCAAGGACAATTTTCTCAAAGCGCCTTCATGATGACACCAACATTTTTAGATCATTTTCCAGCCACACTTACATACATCAAAAATATGTATCAAAATCGGTGTCACTATAAGGGCGCCAGAAGATATTGGAACTTTTATTCGATAAATTTCACAAAAACTCAATAGATATTTAAAATCTAACTACAACTGTCGCCCTCATAGCAGAGATCTGATACTAAATTAGGTTGATAACCAACATGTTTGTCTAACATTTGCACAAAAAAAAATCGGTGTCACTCCTATTATTTTTGGAAATATAATCGTTCGAAGTTAGTACGTTATAGGCGTTTTTTTTATATTTATTTATTTAATCTTTTCACCCCAGGATAGTTTTTTTGAACATATTTATTTTTAATTTAATACAAAAATGTGTATCTTTTAACATAAATAGCTTTGGGCAGTAAGAGCGTCTTTTTCTTGAATAGAAAATGCCCGTTTTGATATAGGTACAGGCAGATGTATTGTGCATAATATGTCTAGATTATCATACCAATAAACATCTTGTTTTTTCGGCCAAACAAATCTATTGTTTGAATTGTTCTTGACATACCTCAACTTGCAAATGGATTTTATACGAAAGATGTATAGAGAGAAGCTCTTACAAACATCTTATATAAATGCTTCAAATTTTCAACTAATAAATACCCCTGCATTGCCAAAAGTTTAATTTAATGAAATTGGATGGTCCCTATCTTTACGAGCTCAGTTCAAGTTCACTTCAAAGCAGAAGGAGTATTTATAAGAACAATTTACGATTAGTGAAAATACTGGGAAAAAACAACATTCCTGTCAAGTTGCACACTAGATGAGAAATGCAGTTCGTAACGGGGAAAAAACTGTTCGTTGCTTCAGAGTATCGTACTATGAAACAAATCCTATCCTTTTTTTTCGATGGAAGAAACAAAAAAACGAATGCATTCTCAATACATCAAATGAGAATATTGAACAAAGCGAACATTCAGAATCTGAAACTGAATTTGAGGATAACGTAGACCAAAACGAAGAAAACATTAAGAATCAAGTCAAACCAATTTCAGAAAGACGATCATCTCTTATTGAAAACTGCTAATTTTGTAGCACTAAAGCATGGGAAAACATGGTATCCCAGAAAAAGAGTAGAAGTTGACCATTTGCAAGTTTATGTCAAATGCATGTCAAGAACAATTGGAATAAATAAATTTGTTTGGCCCGAAAAAACAAGATGAGTATTGGTATAATAGTCTAGACATGTTATGCACAATAGATCCACCTGGTACCTATATCAAAACGGGCATTTTCTATTCAAGAAAAAGACTCTCTTGCTGCCCAAAGCTGTTTATGTTATAAGGTACACTTCTTTGTATTAAATTATAAATAAATATGTACAAAAAAAAATCTGGATGTGAAAATATTAAATAAATAAATATAAAAAAAAACGTCATAACGTACTAACTTGGAACGATTATATTTCCAAAAATAATAGAAGTGACACCGATTTTTTGTGTGCAAATGTTAGACAAACATGTTGGTTATCAACCTAATGTAGTATCAGATATCTGCTATGAGGGCTACAGTTGTAATTAGATTCTAAATATTTGTGTTTTTGTGAAATTTATTGAATAAAAGTTCCAATATCTGCTGGCGCCCTTATAGTGACGCCGATTTTGATACATATTTTTGATGTATGTAAGTGTAGCAAGAAAATGATCTAAAAATGTTGGTGTCATCACGAAGGCGCTTTGAGAAAATTGGCCTTGAATATAGAAAAAAATTCATTTTCGGTCATTTTTAAACGGAGTTTGTGGGCGTCGCCCTCGTAGTGTCACCGATTTGACAGCTGTAACAGTATCTAACAAGACCATATAGTAATATGGAATTAAAAAATCCATGTCATTATAAGGGCGCTTCAAGCACCAAGCACATTAAAATCTGCAAATTTGAAAAACCGGCAAAAATGTGCCACGCCCCCTAAACGAAAAAAAATTGTTTTCTCAAAAATGGTGAGTCAGACAAAGCTCAAATTTCGGATTTACATTACATTTATGATAAGGAACAACATATGTGAAAATAAAAAAAATTAAAAATGTCAACAATCACAAATGCTTTAAACTGCCTGATTCTTACAGACAATGGCTCTTAATCTGATGTTTGCACACATAGTATTGAACAATTTGATTGTTTAATCTTTTATGAAGCTTTACAAACAAATTCAAATTAAATTTTTCAATTTAACAATAATTTTCTGAAATTTGAAAAACTGCATAATAGAGAATCCTTGAAACTTTTCTATAAAAAACGAAAATAACTTATTCATTGATTTTATATAAATACATAAAAATAGTTTCTTACAAGAGAAAAAAAAAATCAATCGCTATTAATGATGCAAAAAAGATGGCAATTTACGAAATATAGGTGAAACAAGTATGAGAAATACGCAAAATGACATTTCTTGACCAAAATAAATAATCGCTAAATATTTAAGAAATGCTTGAAACCACGAGGTAGGGTTAGGGGGGGGGGGTCACCCTCTGATTTTTGAGTAAATCACACTTCGGCCCCAACCTCTGCCTCATTTTTTTAGTACAGAACAGCTACCACCAACGCCTCGGAAGAGTTTCTGAATCTACTTCAGCACTTCCGGAAAAAAAAAAAAATTCAAAAGTCACTTTGATTTCCGAATTATGTCACCATTCAAAACGTCTTTTATCAATTTCTTACATTAATGCCCTAAATTCTTTCTAACCAATAGATAAAGTTTGAAAAAAAAAAAAAATCTCCAATTTTATGAATGGTGTTAGTTTTAAACAACTTAGAAGTACAACTAGAGTTTAATTTCAGAAATTGAGGGAGTGGGAGGAGGGGCACGCAAGTGTTCTCGGAAATTCAAAAAATAGTCGTAAAAATAGAGTTCAAAATAATCATAAAAATTGAGCAGAAAACCCTTTCAAAACTTGCACCCGAGTTTGTTTTGACGTGCAATGGCGGATTTAAAATATAGCAAATGTTGCAATTGCGCGAGAGACCCCATAACCATAGGGCCACCGAAGGAGTTACAAAAATGCGAATGATAAATGTTTTACAACTTCTGTGATCCCCAAAATGTATTTCGACGGACCCCAAACTTGTAACTCCGCCGAAGCGATAAAGAAAAGACTGCATTACTGTGATTCATATTACAAATATCGAAAAATTAAAAATTACCGTCGGTTCTACGAGAATCTAATAAAATGACACAAAAATCGGTTTCGTCATCTCATATTTGTTTTCATGGTCTCCAATTCGGCAATATATCACCAAATGATCGTCAGTCTGAGACGCTATATTAGTTTTGCATTGAAATAAGTAATTAATAGCCACAAAAAATGAGTAAACAGGCTTTTCAGAACACCCGATCGAATGATCGAAAACAAAAAGGGAAGTGCACAACTGGAACGTCCTCAGACCCCACATACGAAACTTTAACCTTCTACAGATTATCATTTTTGAGTTATGACTTATGACAGATACATACGTACATCCTGCTGCAAGAAACAACGCAATAATTAACTTGTTTGGTACCTGAATGTAGTATTAAAAACTCTTCTAGGGATGACTAAAAATAGAAATTCATACTGAAATTTAAGTAAATAATTTTATATGAAAACAACAACTCCATTTACTTTGTATTAAAAAGTAAAACAGCAAAGGTCCTTTTTTTTTTCAAAAACATCGGCCAATTCCATCGGCTTTTCAATGTTTTTTAAGGCCGATGGGCCGATGTTTCCCGCAAGTTAGCATCGGCCGCCGATGCCGATGGCTAAATTGTTGAACCATCGGCGCCGATGCATCGGTCGAGTCCTAGTATTTATGAATCTTAAGAATTTATTTAATATTTAGAAAACTAATCCTAATTTTAAGAGTAAGCTGAAAGGTTCATTAGTTCAGACTGCTTCATAATCAAGTTTTAACAATTGCCTTATTCACCCCATTTAAATCTATTTCAGAACTTTTGTCGACTCTAAGCTGATAAACGTAGAAAACTGCCAAATTTTAAGATTTTTTCTTCTAAAAAGTATGAAACATGTAATAGGAAATAGCCGTACCACTGTTTCCTAGAAGTATAGTTGAAGGATTGCTGGTAGTAGCTGGGGGAAGGGGGAGGGGGGCAGAGCAGCTAGAGTTGAAACCTAGTGGTTGATAGTCAAAATTTGTTCTGAAGGATAACTGTCATTGTAAAACTTCTTATATCATGTGTGACAGTTTTCAGTTTAAAAAAAGAGAAAATTATACTTGAAAACTGCTTGAAAAAAGGGGGAGGACTGGGGAAAAAATTGTAGATTATTATACACAATGTACATGTACAAACATTTTATGATAAAAATTTACTATGGACTATGCCTCTGGAATTGCACCATAAGATCAAAATAAAAATTCTATGAACCTTTTTTTTAAATTTTAAACGCTAAATTTATTTTGAATCATTTATTATTTGTGTTAAAACTGGTATACTTATACCTATTATTCAAACATAGCTACTGCCATGAAATGAAAATAGCTAAAAAATTGCTGTTTCACCTATTGTGTGTGAAATATATTATGTTTTTAAATGTAAAGTAGGGTTGGTTGGGGTAAGTGGGACCCCTTTTGAAAATAGTTCGTTTTTGAACCTTATGCATAACTTTTGAAGCAAAATTTTTTTAACTTATTGTCTTATTTTATCTTATATATTATTTAATAAACAAAAGTTATTCATTATTTTCTAAAATAATATATGCTTTAAATATTCTTAACGATTATATTTTTTAAAAAATCGGATGGGGCTCCCACTTACCCCATAGGGCAGGGCCCGCTCTAGTAGTTCTGCCGCCCTAGGCGATATTGACTAGTGCCGCACCCCACCCACCTCCCATTGAATAATAATAATCATAATATAAAATAATAAAATGGGTTTGGCATATCCAAACTGTGATACACACTTTAATTTGTCTTTTTCATTAATAAAGTAGTGCATCTTATGTCACTGAAACGAATCTTAAAATTTTCAAAAAACTTTTAAACCACACAATATGCCGCCTCTAAAACTAAGTTGAATTTTTAGTTATATTCCGAACTATGCTTTGCATGTCCAAGCACTGATACACACTCTAAAGTATTTGTACTTTTAGACTTGAAGCAGTGAATCTTATGGCGGTGAAACTGATTTTCATACTTCGAAATTTGTCGCCTCTAAAATCTGCCACCCAAGGCGGCCGTTTACCCCAATAGCCGGGCGTGAGTAAAGGGTAAGTGGGTCACTCCCTTTAATTTAAATTTAAATGAAGCATATCTAAAAATGCGGTAAGGCGGTCTTACATGATAAATTATGTACATTTTTAGTGTGAATTATTTTTTTGGAAATGCATCCATTTATAAGGTACTTACTGCCTTTTAAATTTGTATCGCGTAAAATTTTAAAACGAAAAACAAAGCAATTTCATTTGTGAAATTTATTGAAAGTCTATAGGGACATAAATTTTACTTTTACATATGAAGGTGTGTTTAATGAACGTAATACAGTTGATTTAGATCAATTTTAGTAAATTTGCCAAAACTGTAAGTTAAAGAAAATAATTGGAAACACTAAATGACTGCGTCTTTGTAAAGTTGGCTAATAAAGAACCATTATCGTTTCATCCTCAGTAATTATCCCAACATCTATCAGCTGCACAATGCCAATAAAAAGTGTCACTATTTCTATTCATTCTTGAAAATTCAACACTATTTTTTAATTGGTATCATCAACTTCCAACATTAGATCTACTTAAATCGAAATGATTTTCTGTCACGTATGTTTCAAATACATAATTACCAGCTTTAGCAGTTTTTAGCTCAACTATCAATTCCTATACTAAGTCGTCATAGTTGTCTTGTATTTCACCGAAACAAATACTTAATCAGAGTTGCTCTTTATTTTTAAATCCCCATTCTTATAGGGGGACCCAATAACCCCATAGTGAGAGGGTAAATATAATACCGACTTGCTTAGTAGGTGGTTATAATACCCACTTACCACGTATAGCAAAAATGTACGGGGTAACTGGAACTGGGACTCATCCTCTTAAACACTTATTAATAATATTTTATTCAAAAATTCTTGCTGCTGTATGAACTTTAAGTTATTCTGTGGGTGAAAGATTAATTATCATAAAAAATAATAAAACTAAACTGGAAACACCTCCTTGAAAAATGTTGCTTGAACTCGTAAAAAAACAATTTCAGAATTTTTTTTCACTAAGTGACTAAGAAAAATTTCACAAATCCCAAATATGTGTTAAACCAATTACTGTGATGAAATTTAACATGATCTGTGCAAAAGAGTTTGAAAGAGTTGAATACAGTTTGAAGAGTTGTTTATCCCTATTTCAGTTTTAGGGGGCTGACCCTCTTACTGCAGTGACACACATCCCCCAACCAACCCTAATCTACAAATGTTTCAAGATTTAAAAAAATCTGAATGAAAAAATCCGAGTTTGGATTTAAAAAGAAAATTAAATATGATTTGAATTTTGACATCTTGAATTCAAATTATATTTTTCGCAGTTGCGCGTGTCTGTGTGTGTGTGCAGGCATGAGTGTGTGTGTGTGTGTGTGTGTGTGTGTGTGTGTGAAGGCGTGTGTGTTTGTGCCTGTGTTTAGGCATGAGAGTGTGGGTATATGTGTAGGTGTGTGTATGCGTGTAGGATATGGACGCAACCTGGATACGGTTTTCGCTAGAGGAGCAGCCGGTCGACGGTGGTGCTGCAGAGGGAGGCGGGGGAAAATAAAATTATAAGACATCAAAACCGTCAAGTGAGAACAATAAGCAATGTAATCGCTCAAAAATCACAAACCCTGATGTTAAGTAGTCATTTCTAATAACCTTTATCATTATTGCAATAAAACTATTTTCATATAGAATTTTAAGATAAGATAAGATAAAATTTATTAACAAACAAAATACACATACATAACAGTAAGAAAAATTAAAAAAGTAAAGTTAAAAACTTACAAATTATAAAACATAAATTACAAACTTCATAACAAAATATTAAGAAAATCTTGACTATAGTTCAACACGAGTTAGTATTAAATTCACACTAAAGAGCGCCAAAGGCACTGTCCGCAGTGTTTTTTAATTGGTTTAGTATAGAGTACAAAAACAAATATGTATTAACAGAAATATTTACAAATTAATTTTACACAAGTAGTAAAAATTTTACACAGAACAAATATTGGACTGTTTGACTCCAGAGAAAAAAAAAAAAAAACACATTAACTCGCATTGAAACATTCAATAGTATAAAAATTACAATAACATAGAAAATGTGTTTCACATATGAGTGTCTTGCAGACTAAAATGTTTGAGTGCTTTTTTGCGTAATCGAGCCCGTCGTGCAAATGTCTTTTGAGCGCTTTTATGCAGTGGTGTTCCCCCCTCCCAAAAGCAAGAGTCCCCCCTAAAAACAGAAAAATAACTATCAAACTCCCCCCCCCCAAAAAAAAAAATTAATGGCGCAATCTGCGCCATGATCCTTCCTAGGTGGGCACCCCTGACTAAAGAACGGCAAATTGAAGGACCGCCCCGGGTGGCAAACACCGTAGCTACGCCACTGGGGGATGGCCGAGGAATAATCATGGAACCAATGTTTTTTCCAATGTAGAAGTTAACTCGAAAAGGAAAAAAAAACAATGAAATTTTTCAAAATTCTGTTATAAGAAAAAAAAAAGTTAACACTTGAATATAAGAGTTTCTTGAAAACCTCCTAATAAAACAAAAACTTCCCTTTTTACCATCAGGAAAATGGTGGTAAGACTAAGAAAGGGAGGGGGAAGGATCCTTCAAATCCCTGACAATCTTAGCAATTTATTTCCTTTTTTTGTTTTACCACCGGCCATTTGGAGAAAAACCATCGGTCATCTTTGAACAATCGGCATGCATCGGCCCAAGAATGTCATGCCATCGGTCGAGCTCTAAATATACGGTTAGTTCTCGAACTAAAAGAATGTAGTTAATCATTAAGACATGTGAAAAGGGGGTTAAGAGGAAGCATTTGAATGGCACCAGAACAACAATTTTAAAAATTTATTTTCGTAAAAAGTCTTGGAAAAATAAACTTTTTTTTTCAAACTTTGAAGCTCATTTCCCGGTTAGTAAACCTTAATATTTTCCCAAATAGAAATGAACGCTTCGGGTGCAAATAGATTGTATCCCAAATGCGCAAGTCAATGTTTAAATTTAAAACGAAAAAATAAATGATATATCCTATTTTGCAAGCGAGCTTGCGTGCGTTTCTGCGCGCGTGCAGGCGTGTGTGTGTGTTCCCCCGTGTAGAATATGAGACTCTTTCATCCAGGGCGGTCATTCCAAGCTAAGTTCAAGTAGATTAGAATACTACTTTGACATTTCTACATCACAACCAATCACGTGAGCGAAAATCTCGATCTCGCAAGCAGACGAGCTTGGAATGACCGCCCAGGAGTGGTCCCGCACGCGGAAGGCAGTGGATTTCGATAAATTTAATGCTTCAGTTAAGCTTTGAATGACTGCAAAAGATTAATAGCCATGGCGACGAAAGTTTGTCCTCTTAATAAATATTAAAACAACGAACTAGATGTATTCTCGTCGTCATGGTAATCTGAAAAATCGGAGCAACATCAACTTTGGTCAAGTGAGGATAAGCAATTTGTGATTGCTCTGTAATAAAATGCTGTTTTACTTAACTCTCCAAATCTTGATTCAAGGTTACTAAGATTACGAAAGTTGAATGTGTTCTGAGCAATCCAATCACATTAGTGATTTGATGAAGTATTTGGATTCTAAACTATCGAATTTCTTAACGACATTTAGTATTTTTCATATTGAACCAAACTTAGAAAAGGATTGGCGGAAGAATGGGCCTTTTGAGAAAAATGCAACATTATGCGGTACCTAAAAGTTTCATATATTTCTTTTCTTATATGGTCCAAACACAGTTCCACTCGGAAATTTTTACCATGCACACATTACTGAGCAAAAGATTTACTACTATTTTTCAGATTTTTGAAAAATTTAATTTCAAGATCATTCAAGGTAAAATCATGTTTTTCATCACCTAGAAATATTAATATTACAGTATTATAAGTAAATGTGTAGCTTATTTCGTAGGAAATAAGCTACACATTTTTTAGCACAAATTAGCACATTTCGTAGGAAAGCGTGCTCAAAAAACTATAAAATGACACCTAGTAAAGTATTCGAGCTCTAGTAAACGCTGAGAATAAGTTTTTTTAAATACTGAAACTTGAAGACTTACCCGTTTTGAGCACTTCAGGTGGCGAAAAAAGAAACAGACCGGCGGTCAGAAAAATGTTGAAACTTTTTTTTTCTATTAATGCACAGGTGAACTCAAACCTGTAAATTTCTTTAAAATTATTTGACATGAACCCAAAAAATTCATTTTTTTCGTCTATTTACCGAGTAATTACACATGTAACTCCTCTGATAACCTGCAAGTCCCTCATCACATGCGTGTTTCTTTTGTATTTTATTTTTTTTTTTGTCTTTATATCTATCTGTAATTTCTTTTTGAATGGCAAATTCCTTTCCAACACATTCCTAGTTTTCCTTTTCAACAACGTAGTTTTGTTTTTGCTTTCATTAAACCTTTTGTTTGAGAATTAGGATGAATTAGGCTAAATTTGTGTTTTCGTTATCTTTTCAAAATTATGTTAACTTCTGAAGATATTTTATAGTTCACTAAACAAAATGAAATTTTTGGTGTTTCTTGAAATCCAGGACAGTTGAGACAAAAATTTAGAAAATAACCAAGTGCAGCTGACGGTTGGATTTATTTCATATCGCAATTACATTTGTAATTATACTTGCAAATTAATGTTTGCGAAAAGTTTGATGACTGATGAAGATAGTGGAAGAAATAGAATAATGGTGCACATAAACCGCGAAAATGCTATTAAGAGCCAGTTTTTTTTAAGGATCAGGCAAGCTGGATATTTGACACTTGATTTTGCTGAAATTTTCAGGATATGTCCCTTATTTGAAACTACTAAACACGTGTTTTTTTTTATTTTTGCAAAAAAATAAAAATGCAATTTTTCTTTAAGTTTTTGGAGGTCAAAGTTCCGTTTTTTTTCCAAGAAAAACATACCGATTTACATAGGCCAATACTTTTTACTTTAAGAGTAAACAGTGACACTGGCAGTTATTTTGTGTTCTACTACATCCTCGGTATCTGTTAGTACATAATTAGTTGTGGCTGACTCCTTTCGCAAAAGACAGGGATCACTCAAAGTTGTACGAAAAAAAGTTTTTCTGCAACTTTGACCGTCGAAATCTTCTCGCGTCAACAGTGAGTCACAGTAGTACATATTTCAGTAAATACATACCATACAGTAGTATCCAAAAAGAGAAAGATTTGTGTGGCTGACATTTGGCGCACCGAAATATATGAATAACAATATTATAATAAATTTTCATAAACTAACTGAAATGGTAACAACAGACAACATAAACTAGGCACCATATTAAAAATTAAGTCCATTAACTACTCAGTATGCAACAAAAACTCTTTTTGACTAAGTTAAATAAATAACTATGTGAATGAAAAGTAAAATAAGAAATAACGTCAAATAGCACGAATGGCAGATTACTGCAGACACGTGTTTCGGCGTAACGAGGAACGCCCTTTTCAAATAAAAAAAAATCAGCTTATGGACTTAATTTTCAATTTGGTTCCTAGTTGATGTTGTCTTTTGTTACCATTTTAGTTTATGAAAATTTATTTTAATATTGTTACAAATAATAGTAATAAATTCTTAAAAGCAGGTAATTGGCCTTTTTTACACAAACGCCAAGAAACACTCTTTGAGCAAAGTTTAGAGTCAAATTATGTAAAATTTGAAACCTTAGCCATGGGTCTGTAAACTGTGTTTCTATGACAAGAAAGGCTTCTTCTCCAGGTAGTTTCATATCTGCTGACTCTTGGCGCAAGCAATTAATAACCTTGAAAATCATGCAATTGTGTGATTTCTGCATTTTCAGAGTCAAATATTTCGGTGCGCCAAATGTTAGCCACACAAATCTCTCTTTTTGAATACTACCCTATGGTATGTATTTACTGAAATAAGTACAACTGTGGCTCACTGTTTGCGCAAGAAGATTTCGACGGTCAAAGTTGCAGAAAATTTTTTTTCTTACAACTTTGAGTGACCCCTGACCTTTGCGAAAGGAGTCAACCACAACTAGTTATGTACTAACAGATATCTACGATGTAGTAGAACATAAAATAATTGTCAGTGCCACGGTTCACTCTTAAAGTAAAAAGTATTGGTCTATGTAAATCGGTATGGGTTTTCTTGAAAAAACGAATTAAGTCCAACTTTGACCTCCAAAACCTTTAAGAATTTTTTTTTTTGCAACAGTAAAAAACACGTGTTTAGTAGTTTTAAATAAGGGACATATCCTGAAAACTTCAGCAAAATCAAAAATGTCAGCAATCCAGCCTGCCTGATCCTTAAAAAACTGACTCTTAATCACACCATCTACTGATGAAAATTTCAGTTTGTATTTATTCCGCAGCTTTAATTTATTGATATTCTGTTGATTAGTTTTTTTGAAGCCACATTTGAACATCAATAGAATAACTTCAGTTATGTCTCATCTAAAACTAAAAGGTACATTTAAATCAATAGTAGATCTATTAAATATAATTGAAAACTAATTTAAAATTTAAAACTTTTTTTTCTTATTGTTAATTCCGAAAGTATTGATTCTTTGCTGCAAGAAACACTGGCATTATAAAATAACAAAATAGTTATTAGTACCGGTATTTGGTACAAGTACCAATAAGAGTAAAGCAACAATGTATGTATTTTCATCAGAGCTATGAAAAAAAATAAGCTAATTTTAAAATATTTTAAATAAAACAGAAATTCAGAACTAAAACAATTCACATCAATACAGAAAGGTAAACAAAATTTTATTTGAATGCTTACATACTAAAGATTTTAGCACATAACTTAATATATTATAAAGTATTTCAGAATTGCATTGCCATTAATACAAATTACACAGCTGTTTTAATGTAACAAAACAGTAGTGGTTTACACTTTCAACCATTTGTAGACTGTAAATAAAAGTTACCGTAAAAGAAAATTAATACAATCAAATGTCACACTTTTATTATTTGTACACTGAACAGTTTTTGTGTACAAAGAGAAGGGGAGTGTCCGGCAAAGTGAAATGGTGTATTATTAACTCAGTTTGAAGTGATACCAACTCCGTAATATTTAACTATGTATTAACACATTTAGTCTATTCCAGTCAGGAAAAAGGCATTTACCAATAGAAGCAGTTGCCAAAAGTTAACACTCATATTGTAATACTTTGTGGTAAGTCAAAAACCATTTTTGTAGTTATAAATGAGAAATTTATCGTTCTTACCATTTAAAATATCAATTGCGACAAATTGATATTTGTTTGCAGTATTTGTTTTATTTAAAGCTTTTTTTTTCAATTTAAGTGTTTTGTACAGTGGGTCTAGTGCATGTGGATTGAAAAGCAAAATAGTTCATTTCGTTGACTCATTCAATCATTTGTTAAATATCTTACGTCTACATTTATAAATTATTTACATTCCTTCACTTTCCTCATAGATTAAATTTTTTACTCATTTATATCTTCATGATCTTCATTTGTTCACTTATTCTTTTATTTACTCACTCATATGATCAAAAATATTTTAATCATCAAATAGGAACTAATTTCTTAGAATTTTTTTTTCACTTTGCCCCATGAAAATGAAATTGAAAAACTTTCACATTTTTTGAAAGTACAAACTTACTGACAAAAGCCAAACGTAATGTTCCAATGCAAATTTTATTCAAAAATATGTTGTTCTTTATGTACCATAATTTTCAAAATAAATTTCCATTTTTTTTACTTTGGAAAAAGAAAGTTATCTTAACTATTTCACTTTGCTCAAGATTCCCCTATAATTCAAAACACAACCATTTTTTTCAATCATTGGTTAAAATTTACACTCATAATGCATTATTACAATTTCCATATCACCAACATTATCTGAACAGAATGTTTCATGGTAATTGTTGATCATGGTATTGGCACTAAAACTAAATGAATCTTTTGATTAGTTAGTAGCCATTTTCATGGACCAACTACTTAAAGTGATAGATCAAAATACTAGTGATATTACAAGTTTCTGCTATCTTTTTGCAAAAGCATCTATTTAGTTCCGTAGACAGAGTCAATGCGAAGTTTAATGTTAACATTTATTTACTAGTTTTTCCAGAATAAATACAATATTTCCGGTTATAATTTTATCCCAAACCAACTTCCAAGATTTTTTTTATTAAAAATACGCAGCTCTGCTTAATGTGATCAAATCAAAATAAAGTTATTGAACCATTAAAAATAAAGGTAATTAATGAAATATAGTGTTAAGTCACCTAGTAACGTTAATTCGCAAACCTTTTGATCCACCATATTATGCAGATAAAATAAAGTATATTGCAGCAGACGTTAAAATGTGCTCAAAGAAAATAAACTTTAAATGCAATGAGTTAGGTTTTTGTATTACAGAGTACTACAGGCTTTTCATATCTACGGATGACATTTCACAAACTTAAAACACCCATGCAACAAACTTATGACATTTTGTTACGTTTTTTAATTTATACAACTGTTACCCCCCCCCCACTTTTTTAATGTAATACATAAACTTTAAAATGATATTGAGACAGTAAGGGAAAAGTAGCAACGCGAATACAAATTTAGAAAAAGAGGATACTTTACAAGCAAAATGAAATGTTTTAGATTTTGCGTGTTTCCCGACTTCGTCCTAAAGAAAATGTGAAACAGAGAGAATTGGCCAGATTCTCTCCATTCCACAACTTAGGTTATCTAAAAGGAGCAGCCAACACCTTTCAGATAACCTTAGATTTTTCTTTAGCCTTTGACTAGCACGAAAGCAATCTTTAACGTTTGATTAAACCCTATATGTTTGAAACTTCTATGAAGAATTTATCTGGAAACCGATAAATTCATTTGATAGCATTTTTATCAGCAATACACAATTTTGAGTTTCTAATGATAATGCATCTATACACAAATTTATATTTTAGAACAGTTTCTGTATTCCAAAAAGTACTTCGAAAGCATGCTATTCGTTTTGATTACTTTTGAAAACCTTAGGTGGAATATCATCAGCGAAGTAAAATCGCTCTAAGTAAAATTATTGAAACAAGACAGATCGGAATTTTAAAAAATTTATTCCCGAAATTTGAAATCCTTACTTATCATTCAAAATAAACCAAACAAAATGCATTAAGTTTGTTGCAAAGAGTGTTTGCGATTGTGAAAAAATCATCGTAGAGTAATGCAAAATCTTTGAAATGCATTAAGAGGCATAAATAAAACGTTTCGGAAAGAAATGTCGGAAGATTTTTTTCTCTGGGGAAACACTTTTCTGCCCTCAGTGATTTTCATTCAAACTAACAGATGCGTCATAGATTGCATTTATTGTAATATGCCGAACTTCGACATTTTCTGTGCACTTTGTAGAACTTAAATACGTCTGCAGAAAATATCCAATTTGAGAAAAAAAAATGCAGTGACTGCATTGTAAGTGTTCGAGAAAAGCAGTTTAAAATAAAAAATATAAAAATTACGAACTAAATGATTAACAAATCGTTGAAACATATTTCAAGGTGGAAACAATTCAAAAGGTTTACATTGTGATTTTTTTCAAGTAAACGAAATCATTTCGAGAATATAAGTTTTAGTTCAAAAAGGGTTTGGAAAACATATTTTAAAGTTGAACATTTGTCAAAAACACTTATGTTTTCTAAATTAAACTATCCAGTAGTATAAAAAACATTACGCAATGACAATATGAATAAAAGACGAAATAAACTTTATACAGTTAAGAAACTCACAAGATTGCTTTGATAAGTTTTCTGTTGAACAAAGTTTTCAACCGATTAATAATAGATTAAAAAGAAAAAATTTTAAAGATATGAAAAAACCTTTTAAATATTAGCTGCATAGTGATCACATTAAGCTAATCTTACTCTAACGCTTGGTATCTTAAAAAGATTGAGTTAATTAAAAAGACTATTCACAGTGAACTCTCACTTACACAGTCGTTTATGCGCCTCTTTCTCTTTTAAAAGTCGCAGCTCATTATATAGAAAAATAAGGATAATTATCCTTCGTTTCTGCATTGCTCCAAAAATGAATATTTCATTTGCGACTCTTTTTGTCAATAACTAAATAAAATTAGTAAGAATTTTTTCACTTTGAAAAAATTGTCCAACAGACCAACGAAAATCCCGGACAAAGGAAAATTTCTCTGCCGAGACCACCCTGAAGCTTTTGAAAGTGATACTGACGAGAAAGATTAGGAAATGTCCGACGAAAACGATGAAAAAAAGATTCTCCCTCTACAGAGAAGCAACACAAGTATGCTTTCCAAATATCCGTGCAAAAATCGAATTAGTTCTTACTGAAGACAAAGCGAAAGTAACTACAACCACCGAATGGGACAAGAATACCCGTAGTCCTAGTTCAACTGCTAGTGCCAGCACAAGGAAGGGACCACCTCCTCCCATATCAGTGACTGATGTCCCCAATCCTATTAAGATACTTGACGCTATCTCTCACATCAGTGCCGGTAAAGTGGGATGCAAAATTTTCGGGAAATACCTTCTCATCTTCCCTTCCCTAGAAGAAGGCGTCAATCAGTTGGAATCCAACCTCAATTCAAAGCTCCCCAGCCAACTCCACGTAAGACAAATTGACCCTTGAAAGTTGTTTCCTGTGGATTGCCAGCGACGTTGACCCCCGAGAAGTTTAAAAAAGTTCACAGACAACGAATTTGAAGTCAGAGCCCTGCGTGAGAAGATCATCCTCTTATTCTTAGTGATTCTTAAAAGGAATGAATCTTCTGATGAGATTTTCAACCCTTTAAGTACATGTTACTTAAGAATCTCAATGTAACTGCTTCGACCCAAGCTGACCCCAATACAGTGCTTTAACTGCCAAAGTCATGGATATTCTGCAGTCAAATGCCTCAGAAAACCAAAATGCCTCAAATGTGCTCAAAAGTATAGATCTTTTAAATGTATGAAGAGAAAGGACGAGCCAGTCTGCTACAAGTTTGGAAAGACGACCACCCTGCAATTGCCCCTGTATGTCCTGGAAAACTCGAACTAAGACCTGCCAAGGATAAAGGACCTTCCCCAAGTCACCAGAAAACGTATGGAATAAAATAACACCCCGCATCTCTACCAGAAACCTTCCTGCTGAGTCTTGCTGACCTCCAAATCGGAACCACCACTCAACCAGTCTACTCCAGAGATCTCATCATGCTCGTCCAAGTCATGTCTACTTTCCAAGCTGTACAAAAACAGCTTCTCCTTCTCTAACTCCCCTCCTTCATTCCGGCATTTTGTCCTTCGATTTTCCCTTCCTTTTATTTTCCACGGAGTCAGGTAAACAGAGCTCCGCCCCAGGTCTACTCAATCTTTAGTAACAGTAGTGACAAATTTAGCAGGGAGAGGAAGGCAGGTGCATTCAAGTGAGTACTTTCACTCTTTTACCTTTCTTTTTAGTTTTAACAAACTAGCTGTTCAGTTAACAAACATAAACTTGTGCATATTTTGAGATGTCTCTTAACGAAGGGGTCAAACGGACGAAGATCTTCTCATTTAAAGTCAGTGTAATAAGGAAATATGAAAAGAACAGATCAACGACCAAAAAATATTTAGCTGATAATTTCGAAATTCCGTAGTCGACATTGACTGGAATTCTGAAAAATGAAAGCAATTCCAACAACAAGAATGCAAAGTACAATCTTCAAAGAGTTGCCGGATTCATGGTGGTAAGTTTCCAAAACTAGAAAGAGCTTTGTTGCAATGGTTTAAAGCATCTCGTGCTTCTAAAATAACGTTTAACTTTGAGCTAATAAGACAGAAATTTGTTCACCTCGCACAGACTTCGGAAATTAGAAACTTTTCGACACCACATGGTTGGGTTGAGACATTTAGGATGTGGCACGGCTCAGAAATTTGTACCCGACCCGGAGAAAGTGCAAGCGTTGGTAAAAAACTTTAGGGCAAAAAAGAACTTATCTTTATTAAAAGGATACAAAGACATTACTAAAGACATTTTTAATTGTTACGATTTTTTTTTAAGATAGCTGAACAACGTTAGCATTGAAATGGAAATCATGTCATGGTGGTAAAAACAGTAAAGACAAATTAACTATTTTGCTATGTTGCAAAGCTGATAGATAGGAAAAACCCTTTCATCAATTAAAAATGAAAAAGCCTCGATGTTTTAAAAACATTAAGCAGCTACCGTGTGATTACTTGAACTATAGTGCAGCATGGATGACGTCGAAGATTTTTCTAGATTTTCTCCATTCGATAAAAAAATGGAAAGAAAACAAGTCAAGTTCTCCTCTTTACGAATCAAAGCCCCGTTCACCCACGAGATCTGCCGCATTTTGATCATGTAAAAATGTGTTTTTTTCTGCAAACTGAGCGAGTAAACTACGAACATTGGATTTGAGCAGAAGACATCTTCAAGTAAACCGAGTTGTCGAGTCGATCCCTTGCTGAATTAGAGACAAGAAATTCAACCGCAGCTGATGTAAAAAATTTCAATTATTGATGCCATGAATATGTTATGTACTGCATGAAGAAGTATCAATGATACCATAATAATTGCTTCAAAAAGGCTGTATTTTTTTCCCAACGAATTTGAATGTACTGACCGAAGTGATGAAAATGAAGATTGGGAAATAGATTTCAGTGATGACATATGGCAAATTTATTTGTTAGATTTTTTTCACTGTATTTATAGACCAAGAGCGCAGCTTAACTTCAGAGTTAAGAAGTATGTAAGACAGCGTTGCAGAAATGGCTTATGGTAGTATGGATGGAAATTTAGATGTTGACGATGAAGACAAAACAAAAGGACCTCCGTATCATTTGAAAGTATTAGACCCTTTAGATCCTCTTCGGGACTATTTGAAACGTATTTCTGACGCTCCATTTGCTCATTTATACGAACTAAAAAATTGGTTTTGAAATTCAGGGGAAAAAGCGAAAAACAATTACGGATTATTTTGAAAGGAAATAAACAATGTTTAGGCATGCTACTTTTTTCCTATTTATAATAGTTACATAATTTGCACAATCAATAATTACACAACCTATTTTCTTTAGAAAAACATTCACGCATGCTCTCACTAGAACTTATATACATTGTTTTTCAGAAATTCGAACCAACTTTTTCCACTTACGCGTCTTTCTGTTGGTCCCTTGGGCCAGCGCATAAACGAGAGTTCACTGTAGTTATACGTAAGGAATTTCCCCACTAAAGCAAATCTTTTTCCTTTGCTTTTAATAAACATATTACATAGATATAAAAACAAAAATAAGAAATTCCAGAGAATGGTTCAAACATTTTCAAAAAAATTATTTCAAAATATTTTTTGAACATAAACATACAGAGATTAGTGCTTCAAGAATGACATTTTTGCTCAAACTAAAGCATTTAAGACTAAAACTCAGCATTTAAATATTACATCTTGTAATACATACAAATTACATGTTCTGAATAAATTCATAAAACAATTACATAATATCATTAAGAAAGTATCCCAATACCAAGTGCTGTTTCTTTTGAGGGAGAAAGGGCACGCTGTACCAGTCTAAATCATTTTAATACTATGAATAATTTTATTTAAATTTATGACTAACAAATAGCACCTATGTTTCTTTAAACCAAATAATGAAATCACACGGTGCAATCACAGGGCTCCCACTCTTATCAAAACAAAAGATATGGACTTATTAAATATACACATATTTTAAGTATAATATTTTAACATGCCTTAGTTAAGCATTTTTACTCAGTAAAAAGCTGCAAAGTATTCCCAATTAGATTGCAAAGCCTGAACTAAAAATGAATATTTTAAAAATAGAGCACTAAATTTTTTATATTAGTTCTTAGTGCAAGATATACCAGAATTTAATTCAACATCCTGATGAAAAACGTTCAATCCCTCAATTATTGTATATATATATATATATATATATATATATATATATATATATATATATATATATATATATATATATATATATATATATATATATATATATATATGCACAATATACAGGAATTAAATGTAAGAAATAAAGGCTCAATGTTTAATCTTTCAAAAACCTGTTTAAACAGAATTTATTACATGAAAAAGAGGACTAGTTTAATAATACTACTTACTGGAGTAGTTTAGTCTTTAGCATGATTTAAGCAAAAGTTTAAGCACAAAGTTAATTAATCACTAGGTATCCGAAATTACATAGTCAAGGGCTAAAATGCAAGGCAGGATGACACACGCAGAAATTTCTCAAATTCTCTCCATGAAAATTGTTTGGGATAGAGAATCCCAGGAGAAAATTATCTTCAATGAAAAAGAACTTTTCGTTAACGATATGGATAAGTTTGGAAATAAAGACAACATTTTAAACAAATATTTTACAGTAGCTGAATACTAAAGAAATTGCATTTTAGTCGATCTCAGCACGGTGGTTAAAGGAAAAATAAAATCATTTTTCCCCCCGATTTTTCCCCGTCCAACTAAAGTATTCCTATTTTTTTGTTACCGATTTTTCATCCTTTAAAGGATCGCCACATAAAATGTGTCGAGACGGCTTTTTTGTAATATAATAGGCTTAAACTGCAGGATGGTTTAATTTATTTAACAATAGTGAAAAATCTTCATTAACAAAAAGGGTGTGTTTTTCCATTTAAAATGATTTTACTACTCACTATACATATTCAAAGAGTGCCAAAAGTTTTTTAGACAGTTTTTGAAAACCATTTAAGAACCTCCTCCACCGTTACCTCTTCTTCCAACTTCACAAGGGATAACTTAAAACTGGACTTTCTAGAATGTTCCCTCCAGCCTTAAATCATCTAACAAAGCCTAAAATGGTGTTTTTAACATTTTGGCTTCAAAAAATTTTCAAAAGAAAGCCCCGTCACAATCACCCCAGAGTTCCCGAAAGATGGTGTAAATTTCTCCGGAAAATTCACTTAAAGAGGACTTAAATTTGCGTTTTTAACGCTTCATTTTCTTAATGTTTTCTAGAAAGAGCACCCGCCCTAACTTCACATCACCAAGAAAAATATTTTAAGACAGCAATTGTTGTTTGTACGACTTTCTTTTTGAACAACTTCAGCAGTTTTTTTGGACAATGAGCAAAAAGAAAGTACTTTTAAGGGCCCATATCTTAAAAATAAAGATAACGAGTTTATAAGGCATTAAGGGTCGTGGGAACCCCGAGTTATATTGAACAATGTTTATTCCATAAAGTGTTATTTCAGTAGAGCTGAGTAATTTCCAGAAAATTGCAACTCTATTCTTTTTTAATGGATATCAGAGATTGCAGAAAAGATTGACCTCCTTTATTAAAGTAAGCTTGTTAAGTTCAAATATTTGCAAGTTTCAATTTCTGATATTTTTTTTTTCAGATCAAGAACGTGGGGAACATAGGAAAGGATCAACCTACCAAGTAATTTAAATTTTTTTTTCAACATTCT
This sequence comes from Uloborus diversus, assembly GCF_026930045.1. Lineage (NCBI taxonomy): Eukaryota > Metazoa > Arthropoda > Arachnida > Araneae > Uloboridae > Uloborus > Uloborus diversus. The sequence continues at coordinate 121,140,577 of NC_072740.1, forward strand.
AAGTGTTTATGCATTATGAATTCATTTTATGTTACACCACCATGTTTGAAAATAAAAGCTCAAGAAAAAAAATCGAAGGTATTTTTCTTATTTATATAACAATTATACTAAATTAATTTTATCAAGATTTATTTCATGTCTGCAGTTTTTTACTATTTATATTTTCTTTTAAATTTTCACAGACAGTTGTTTTCGAAGAACCAAAATATATAATGCATGCTCTGTTCAAGTCCCTTTATTGAACGCAAATTGTTGCCAAACAAGCATGCTACACGGAAACAAAATAAAGCAAATGGTTGAAAGAAAAAAGTTTTTCTTAAGATTCATTTAAGTTCATTTTCTATGTTTAAATTTAACACCAAGACATTCTAACTTAAAAATGTCAACTTTTTTGTACGTTGCTTGACAATTGCTAAAGAACAAGTGATTTATTCTAAATAGCGTCTCAGACAGCTGACCAAAAAAGTAAATTCAATTTCATAATGCGTGGCGAACTAGGATTCGTTACCTGTATAAAATAGTGCATACAAGCTACTGATTCATACAAAAATCCAAGCTCTATTATAATGACGAAAATATTGCTGAATGTTATAAAAGTTTTTTGTATCCGAAATTCTGTTCGGATGCATTAAGAGCAAAATGTCATCAAAACATCATTTGAGTACTTATGATAGTGGATGAGCAGTTGGAATACTGAAAACTGGTCAAGGAGTAATCACTGAAGCTGGCGCAACGGGTTCAAAGAGTGTCATCTCGTCTACTGAAGGAGGAAATGCTTTGCGAAAGCGCACCGGAGGTCGTCGTAGAAACACAATACCTTAAGAGGATTGCTATGTAGCCCTCATGGTAAAAAGCAGAAATTTCACTCCTGTACTGATATCTGCAAACCTTGCAAACTCTTCAGGTACGCATGTTCCTGCAAGAATCATCTCATGGCGATTAAATCAAGTTGGTTTGTTAGACGAATGCCTGTTCGTAGCATCTCATTTCGTCCATGTCATCAAGAACTCCCCTGGGGTGGTCGAGTATTGTCATTTACTTGATATAGATTAGGCCGGTGTAAGGAACATGTTGGTTAGGAACACCGAAATTGGGTTAGAACGTTCTTCGAAGAATCTTGTTAAAAAGTGTGGCAAGTGAATCTGTCCACCAATTACTGTGAAGAGATCATGGAACACGTCATGCATAAAATTTTGATCGTGATCATGCACACTGGCACACACATCTTTGGTTGAGAAAGCGTGACATCGCCACGTTATTGCAGTTAAATTACTCTGGATCATGTTCATCCTTTTAGGGGTGATGTAAAAACTTTCCTTTTGTTGACGGTAAAGCGTTGCCACGCAGAAGCGTTGATGCATCGGAAACTCTGCAAAAGGAAATTCTCCGTATGCAATGACCTGCCTACTCTCCCAACTAAAATCCTATTGAACATGCCTGGAATGCTCTTGACGTGTTTCACAATCTTCCAAAGACTTCTCAATAGTTTAGTGGAGAGCAGGGAGAACACTTGAAAAATGTGCATTAGTGGCAGTGATCATTAAAATACTCATATCAGCATCATTTTAATCGGAAGATTTCTTTATTTGTTTATTTTTATTATGAGTGTTTAGAAAGTATCTAAGGAGCATCTCTTTCTTTAAAATTTTTAATTCTTCAAATATGACGATATCTGTACCACTTGGTACTGTAATGATAAATGCAGACCGTCCCTACTAAACATGTACTCTAATGTTTAGTTTCTTCAATCATTGTCTATTTTTGATTATTCCAAATAACGTAATTGTTCCTTAGCATTTGTCAAGCAGTGTACTTTTTCTTTAATTAAACGGGATTCTTTTTTTTTGAAATTGTTTCATGCAATGAAACAAGAGTTTTTTTTACCCCAGCAACTATTGATGTAACTGTGCGTAAGTGACACATTACTCATTCCTCCAAGACCCAGTGTCTGCTGAGGAAGTAGCACTTTTTTTCAAACATATTATTTAACGTCTTTTTTCGTAACTTAATTTGCATTAATTTTTTCATTAATATTCAAAAATTCTTTTCCTGTTTAAAAATACTTAGTCTTGGAAAATATTTATCACTAAAATTATAACGAATTGTTTTCGTAGTGTTTAGTGACACTTTTTGCAGAAAATTTAACTAAATAATTTTCAATTAGAAAGAAAATGAAAAGTAAAAGCGTACAAACGTGCCCATCTCTCTGTAACTAACCTAACATGTTTCACGGACTATGTTAGCCAACATAAATGTGATAGAATATTAAAAAGAAAGTTAAAAATAGACACAGATCTCCAGACTTGACACAAAATACTCTCAAGCTGAAGTTTCTTTTTTTTGGGGGGATCTTTATGAAACTTCCAAAAGTATTAAACAAGTAATCTAAAACAATGTTCTTGTATAACAAGAAATTGAAATAGTTATATTGAAAAAGGAAATTAACCAAATAATATCGTAGAACTACAATTATACAGAAAACAGAAAGTAACATAGCAATTTACAACAGCTCAGATTGATTCAAAAGGAAGCTCTTGGTGTAAACATTTAACACTTCAAGGTGTAAAAAAATAATACAACATTATATATTGTTAAAAATGGTAAACATTTCATTTTAATATATAGCATAGCACTGTAAAAGATAGTGCATTAACTCTTTAAGATTGAAGTTTTGTGACCCCCATTTTAAAATATATATTTTCAATTTAAGGCAACCACTTGAAATGAAACTTTGCTACTAACTAATTTCTTATTAACTAAATGTTATCAAATTCACAACCTTTCATGAAAATGAGGAAATAAATAGCTGAAACGTACATCAACACATTACAGTATTATTTGCATTTACGGAAAAATTAAAGAAAATAAAGTGCTGTATGTTCACATTAAATAACAAGGGAACATTAGCACACATAGAATTGTAATGGTTTTAAGTAGGCATGTGGTTAAATACATTTAAGTCAGTTACCAAAACTTTTCATAACCAATAGTTTTTAATGTACTTTCAAATTTGAAAACAAGTTAGATATTACACAAGAAAGTGTCGATAACACTATAGTATTTTATATGGTATATCAGGCTTTTTCAATCACAAAAGCTTTTTATATTGCTTTTTTTTATTAAACTAACTTTTGAAGTTACAGAAGTTGTTAGCTTTTTTTTAAATACTCATACAATTAGGTTTTACATTCATTTACAGCAAAATTCATGTAGTTAAAATGTCTAAATTATCTATGTTCATTAAATCACATCGTCAGAATAGTGCAGCTGCAGGGAACGCCATGCAGATCAAAATGGCAGTGTTACCGAAAGTTAATAAACGGGAGTAACCTAAAGTACCTAAAAAAGTTGCCATTGCTCTTTTTGAATTTTGCTTTTAATTAAATCAGCATTTGAATTTTGCTTTTAATTAAATCAGCATTTTTGAAATAAAATTAACTGCATTTGTTTGTGAAATTTAATATACTCTTATGTACTAGGAAGAAGGTACCAAGGCTGCTATTGTCCACCAAACCAAAACTAATATTCGCTTCCATGTTACTTTGGTTGGCAATGCAAACGGAGCGAGTAAGAACTTTTATAAGTTCTGCCAATAAAACTTAAAGCTGAAGCTTTTCTTTTTACATCTCCATCTTTTTACATTTCTATTTTTTACATCAGTCTTTTTTCATTTCAATCGCCGTTAGGTTGAAAAAGTAGCAGTTGTTTACACAATAGTAGTTTTTATCTAACTTTAGGTTAAACTAGCCGTCATAGTTGCCAATTCATCAAAACAGCATCTTTTTAGTCGCCGGCGGCAGCCCTGCCATTTTTATAACAGTTGTCATTCGAATTGTTTATATCTTTTGAGCAATTTTAAAGGGTTCACGAGAACTTCAAAATTTCAGTTGTTTAGCATTAAACCAAACTCCTACTTTGTATTGTCATTATTAAAAGCATTTGTCAATTGGTAGACAATTTGACACGATTTTTCTAACATGAAAAATATCACGTTGATTGAGTTACTTGTTTAACAGTAACCATAATTACTAATTGATATATGCGTCTAACATGTCATTTCTTAGATACTGCCTCGGTAACACTGTCCTGCACTCTTTTATAAAGCAATAAACATAAATTCCACATTTCATTAATTAGATACATTATAGTCTTAGTATACTCTGAAAATTACCACCTGTAACGGTTATCATTTAATAGAATATTTTGTTTCAATTTGAATTGCTGAAAATTCCTGAAGTGGCAACACTTTTTTTTTAATTCATCGTTTGCTGCTTGAACTTATACAATGTTGTGTTTATATGTGCAAGTGTGTGATTATTAATCCTTTGGTATTTTTAGTATCTGAGCTTATTTGGAAAAATGCTGACATTTTCCTAAAGGAAAAGTGTGCGTTATAAATGTTTAAACCAACCAAATAAATTGTGCTATTTTTGTGGAAAATATACTCTGAAATGTCAAGGAAGGGTTTCAACTGACAGAGTGAACAAAGCGAATCCACGTTTAGACATTCTGTAGTGCAAGACAAGAAATGGACCCATGAAATTTTTTTTGCATTTCGTGCTATGTTGTATTAAGTGACAGGTTTAATGGAAAACCTGTTTCTATGTCAATTGTTATACTAATGATTTGGTGGAAATTGGCAAAGTATGCTATTTTTTCTAGACTAGTATCAGAGAAATTAAAAAGAATTATAAATAAATAAGTGAAATAGAATATCCAATTGTAGCATCAGTATAACAACTAATTAATCACAGTGAGAAGTATCTAGTTCCTTTAGCAATAGAAACTGCTCTTGAACAATCTGATATTTCAAGCAATGACGAATGATATTGTAATTTAAATAAACAAACATCGGACTAGACACCTTCCAATTGCTCCCAACAGTGATCTTATTTAAATGAGAAACACGAATTGAACTATTTGATTCGTGTTTAAGATTTGCCTACGAGGGAAGTTTAGTATTGGCATCTAGATTGAAAGAATGCCATTTGTTAGCTTCTAGCACGAAAGTATGTATGCCGAGGAAAAAGAAGCAGTCCAATTTTTTCACCAATACCGAGTCATTTTCGTTCTGCAGCAATGTTGGTAAATTAATGGAATTCCTTACGAGCAAGACCATTGGACGATTTTCACTGATGGTTCAAAAACTAGCTTAAAGGGTGTATTACTTCATAATAGCAGCCAGTACCTTTCTATACCTGTGGCACACTCATTCTAAAAGAAACATGTGAAAATATTCAAGTAATCTTATTCAAACAATACAATTGGAAAACTTGTGCCGATTTAAAAGTTGTTTCTACATTGCTCGAACTGCAAGCTGGGTTAACAAAACATTGTTTTCTATCCTTATAAGACAGTAGAGACATGAAAATCCACTACAAAGTTAAATAACGGCCAAGAACCGATTTTATTTGCGGTAAATCAAATGTTCAATGTAAACCTTTTTTCCGCAAGAAAATGTGTTTTTGCCCTTGCATATAAAACTTTGTTTGATGATACATTTTGTCAAGTTATGGGTAAAAATGCAAATTATTTTTTAATTGAAAAACATTTTCCCCAAATTGAATGATTCTAAATTAAAAGAAGGAATCATTGCCCCACAAATTAGAAAAAAACGTATGAAGAATAAATACTTGGATGAAAATCTCGCACAAAAAAGAACTGGCGACTTCGCTGTCGCCAATAGAGGTAATTCGAGGGTTTGTAGGCAGTCACATAACTGAAAGAGCGGAGTTTTTAGCGAAAATCTTATTGCCAAAAGTTAAACAATGAGGTGCAAATCGTCCTTTCAGATACATTGCTTACATGCTCACTTCGATTTCTTCCCTTCTAAATTTGCCATGGTGAGGGATGAGCAATTTAAACACTTTCATCAAGATAATACACGTACAGAAGGGACCAAGGAAAATGAAATTCAAAAAATGTTGGGAGATTACTGTTGGTTTCTATTTCAAGATTTTACTATGCATGAGAAGAAGATTTAATCTTTCATCATTTTCTTTTTTAACATGCGACTTTTTTTCTACTGAGCATTGAAAACCGTGCTGTTTCCACTCATAATGTATGTATAACCTTATATTGTTACTTTATTTGCATTAAGATTCAAAAGATAAGTAAATGAACACGTTTAGATTTGATTTACCAATTCCAGATTTTAGTTTAAACGCTAGCGAAAGTAATCAAATTTTAGAAAAAGTCTGCTCTTAGTTAGCTCTGCGAAACTCGATAGAGATGAGTTTATCATGGCTGAAAATAATTACCTAAATTTTAAAGAATTAAATAGAGACAAAAACTGAAACAGTGAAAAAGACTTATCTCGAAAAGAGGATGCTTTTCAGAGCTGAAAGATCGGCAGGGAGCTCCCTACAATTGCTGGTAATACCGAAACGGTTATGTGAAAATATCAAGCCCCTGTGCCATGAATCGACTACAACACATCGAGTAATACTAAATCTAAAGATAAATTAAGCCGGTATTTTTATTGGCCGAACTGTTTTAAATAAATGGATGTATTTGTTCAAACTTTTGTCGTATTTCAGAAGACAAGGCATCCAAACGATTGAAAAGGTCTTCTTTGAAGATAGTGCCTGTTATTCACGAGGTTTTTATAATATATAAAATATTAAGTGTTGCGGACCTCTAACAAGCACTGAAAACGAGAACCGATACCTTATTATGGCCACATGCATTTGGTAGAACTTTGGGTAGAACCAAAGGTAGAAAGCAGTCAAGTAACCGAGCGAATGTTCACTTAAAGCAATCGTTTAAACCGATATCAAGTGGTGGCAACAGCTAGCCTACAAGCATTGCAGATCAAGCTAAAGGCGTAGCACGATAAAAACGCTGGAAAAAGGGAATTAGACCAGGTTCTTGTTTTGGCTACGAACAGATCGAAAGAATGATACGTTCATTGGGTTTTGGCGTTGAGTTGTTCGCAGCAACATATGAAAAACGAATTATCCAATAGAAATCACTGGGGGGGGGGGGATGAACAATCCCAAGTTTACCACATTAATAAGTAAACACCTTGAAACTACGACTTCAAGGAAACAATTTAAACAAACGAATTAAATAAGAACCTCTCATATTCTCAAATTACTCAATTAAATCAAGAGTTAAAACGGCGTTGCAAATGCTTTTTCTAATGCTTGAGATCTGTGAATGAGATACATCCGATTATTCTGTTGAAATGGGAGAAAAGTATACAGGGCCGTGTATTGATTATCGTCGATTAAATGAGGGTCGAATATTTTTCTCTGTCGAACAAAAAAGATATCGACCGCACTTCAACTCCACAGAAACCAGACAAACTTTTGATTTAAATCAAAGATACAAATTGATGTTTTGGATGTGTGTTTTACTTACGCACTTTTACGAACCATACCTTTTGATCAGTTATGTATTTGAGTGACGGTACAGAGTTTACCAAGGGACTTATGGGAAAATCGCATTGAGCCACATTCAGCTTGGTTTCTTTTTTTTTTTCTTAGATTGTTCGGGAAAACAAGCCTTATTTGATCTCCAATTTTAAATTCAATTCCATGACAATTTTCAAACCTGCCGTTAAAATGTTTTAAGATTTTAAATATAGACTTTTTTTATAACAGTACTTGCTTTTTACTTCTCTTCGAGTTATTAATAGATTTTTTTTTCTTGACATGGATGGGCTAAGGACAGAGAGCGCATTTTTAAACACCTATTGCATAACTTAAAAATCCTACTATTGTGTGAATAGTTTTAAATTAATAGGGAACAATTAAAGCTTTGTATCTTACTAGGGAGTGTTATTATTCCCAACTTTATCGTTGCAATGTTCCCTTGTGAATAAAACATAGCACTGTTTTTTTTTTTCTTTTAGTGAAAGAAGCGAAGTCTTTCAGCTAGCTACATGATAGCGAGAAAAGCTTATTTGTCCTGTTCTCAACTATTTGATGGCTTTCGACCAGGATATTTCTCTTGCATATACAAAAGGCAGTTAAAACATGAACTGTTTAACACGAGTTTCTTAAGCTAAACTATTCTGAAAATCTCGAGTTGCCCATTAGAAATACTGAAAGATTTTTTAAAAAATGCGTAGCTCCAGGCATATTCAAAATTTTAGTGGAGTTCAGTGGAAGAATGTAGCGTTCCGTAGCAAATTGTATTTTTCTTTTAGCAAGGAAGCTCAAACTTTTAGAAAGCTGGCAATTACTTTCATAACTCGTTACTGAGCGGTAAATTTAGAACGGACGAGAGGCAATGTCATCCTAGTCTGAAAAGGGGGGGGGGGGCTAGCTTTTAATGGAACCCAACTCTGAGTAATACTAGTATAAATTTAATGAGTTTTATATTGGGAGGGAGGGCCCTGTGGCCGAACTAAAGAGGTACTCGCCTTGTCTCTAGGTGACACTGGGCAAAATTATATAGTTTCTGGTACCACTCGGAGAGGTAGAAAAGAAGTAGCACAATCAGATATAAAGTTCAGTAAAAAACTCGCAGCAAGTGCTAAAGACACCGACCATGCGTGCGGTCCCTCTGGCGTCACTAGCGAAGGAATGGCTGGTTCTAATTGCATTTCTCCAGTATCTGCTAAGAGTAAAATGCTTCTTATCAGTAGACATTTGCTTCCCGTAAATTCTTTATGGTTTTAGAACACATGCTACTTAGGGCGGTACGGATGGACGTCAGAAGTGTTTTATTGTACTGATTCCCCTCGCAGGATATTTATCTACTTTCCTCATGTTCCTTCGTAATTATTGGTCTTCTGGATGGCGAGGGGCGAATCCCCCGGTACATCAACTTAAATTATCAGCAGGACAATTTTGAACAACACATTCAATGGCATTCGCTACTGTTAGGCTAGTCGCAATTTCGTTAGGACATAATACCCATTAATCTACCAATTACAGTAATAAAAATTGTGTAGGGTGTTGTAGTGCCATTTTCACATATATGCCTTATTATAGAGGTGAAAAATTGCTCGCACATATTAAAAATATACTAATGGTTACCACCTCCTGCTGCTATCTTCGCTCGCCAATTACCGCTACTTGTGGTGGCTTGAAGGGAAACCAGAGCACTGCCGCTTGCGGTGGGTAACAATGATTTTAATTTATTTTTTATCAATTTGTCTCTGGACACTTAAGATTTCGAGGGAAGGCTTGGTGAAATAGCTTTCCCTGAATGTCCTATATGAAGCAGTAGTGGGATGGACCTGGTACATTGGCGGCCCGGAGGAGATTGGGTTACCGACACAAACACAGACTATACTACTTATATAGATATCATTCAACAGAACAGACGTTTCTGCATACCATACTTTGCAGCAGTTCTGTAAACAAGTTTTGACGGGAAATCGATTCTTTGCCTGCTAAAAACGTTAAGGTCTTTATATTGGCTGTACAAATCCACAGTTTACGTAAAATCTTAGGTGGGAACTAATATAAATTTAACTCGTAGGTACTTTTGCATCGGGGACGCTTCGTAAGAGGGTTTTGGAAGCTTTAAAAACCGAAATGTTCAAATTTTAATTTTAGGACCCAAAAATGGCTCTTGCTGCTCGAAATATTTATCATAGCGTTTAGATAAGGATTTTTTTTAATGGGCTTCTCAATGGGACTTTCTTAGAAAATTTTTCTCCTATGGTTTGAAAACTTTTCGCTTTAACGGAGAGGGAACCACTGCGCACCAACAAGATGTGGTCCGTTGAATACTTCGTTGTGTGTCATGTTCACACATTTCGGAATTAGTTCCAAACAGTACTGGAACACAGTGAAAGACCCTGCTCGGCGCAGTGTACCACGTCAGCAGACCAATGTCGACCTCCGAACCCAGCCAAACGGAGAGAGCTTCCATCGCGGACCCCTAGTGTGGTACCACCTAGGGTTACACGCTAAAAGGTGAAGTGAGGTGGAGGGAAAATCATTAGAAATTAGCTGAAAATATATTTGTTATTTTCTGCTTGTTTTTATTTTTCCTTGAAAGTGAAGTAGTAAAATTTTTTTCATTGTTTTTTCTACTAACGGGGAATTGAAAGTAATCCTCTTTTTGCTAATCACGATATATTAATATGCTGTCAGCAGGGTTCATTTCATACATATATCAGGCTAACTGATCAAAGGGTAAACTAAGCTGCGTTGACGCCCGGCGAGGGACGGGCAATTTTTTTTCTCGGTAGAAATCGATCCAACAATCAAGATAGCTCACGCAACGCCAGATGCAATTGGATGAGACTTCTTTTTCAAACTGTAGTTTGAGACTAATTTCCGAATTTCAATATGGATTTTTAGGGTATGTTTTCATTTGACGGAAAAATTGGCAGTTTCTTTCATTATAATGAAGCCTTCTTGTTGAACATGTGCTACTTGACGTAACTTTTATTTTCAAAACAGACTGAGCAACATCGAACCAAATACTTTTACAATTTAAAAAGTGAACATTTTGAAAAGTTTGCTCCATTCCTGAAGTAGAGGTTATTAGTTAGTTTAAAAAAAATGTTAAGTTAGTAATTAATTGTTATACAACTACAACAAGAATGTTGCAAAACTCATTTAAATGCAAAGGCTATCAATTTTTTCCCTGTAAAAATGCAAAATTTGTAAAAGGCATTAAGACTTGAAAATGATTCGGAACTTGCCTGAAATGAAATGCTGAAGAAAGCACGGCACTATCTACAAACTATATACAAGTCTAAGAGCATGCTCAAAGTAAAAATTAAACTATGTATGGTAAAACTAAAAGCAATCCTAAAATCTAAGATTATTCGCCGTAGATTTTTCAGCACGTCGAATCAGACAATGCTTTTTAGTTTTCCTTTATTCAGAACTAGCAGAGACGCTCCGCGATATACAGTCTACCTCGAAAATAAAAGTAGCGTCAAGAAACGCATGTTTAAATAATTCTAGGTGAAATAAAAAGAATAAAGGGAATTTTTTTCCGTCAGAATAAAACATCCCCTAAAAATTCATATTGAAAATTAGTCTCTAAAAACTCCGGTTTAATAAGGAATTTTTTTTAAAAGAAATTGACACTACCCTAAAAATCCCAAGTTTCACCAAATTGCGTCTGGTGTTGCGTGAGCTACCTCCATTGTTGCATTGATTTCTTCCGTGAAAGAAAATTACGGGTACGTGAGCCTTTAGGCAAGTCATTTTTCTCCTGAATAAAAAAAGTAAAATAAAAGTGTCATTGGTAGAAAGGCAAGAGTCCCAGAATAGCGTCAACGGGCTGTATAAATCCGCATTAGAATTAGGGAAACAGTAGGTACACAGTCCCTAAAAAGTGCCTTAAAAATGAGGACAATAGTCTCCAAAGCTCTCCGTTAGAAAAAAGAAATCGTTCCTGAACATAAACCATTAAGATAAGGACGTCCGTTGAAGAGAATCTCATTTAAAATAAGGGTTACACTTCTGAAATAACGGCATCAAACTTGCCAAAAATATCGATCTGGATCAGGAAAATTGTTCCAATACCGCTTTTCAGAAGAGAAATGTCGAAAAGAACACACATCACCTCTTTTAAACTCCATCAGAATTGGAACAATACTTTCGAAAAACTCCGTTTTGAACAAATTCAATACTCTGTGCCCCCATTTGAATAACTACGCCAGTCCCTACATTTTTAATAAAGTTAGCGGCTGATTAAAAATTCCGGATTGAATAAAAGTAAACTGTAAGCCTCCATTGATGTTTTCCTCCACCTCTTAACGTATATTCTTAGGATGTACCATACGAGAGTTTCGTGGGAAAGACTCCCATATGGAGGCCAACACTGATCTCTGGACGTGGTGCATCCTGTTGAAGAAGGTCCAGCACTGGACGCCTGTTCAGTTTGAAGTCCATTCGAATCGAAGAATGAGTTAAGTGTGTTACGGACGATATCTCGTTAGTATGCTGTATTCCATCTCCTATTTCCTTCTATCCTCCTTTCCCCACCTCTTAGCAGTAAGCATTACATTGTATCACAAGAGGGTATGCCCCGTCCCAATGAAATTCTCATTGACAACTTTTGTTTGATAAAGGTAACAGCAAATTGAAAAGCCCCGCTTAGATAAAAAATAAATTCTATTATATACAGTCTCTATTCATATTTTTTTACCACCTCATCTCCTGGCATTCTCTTTCCAGGGGACCACACGGCCAAGAATTTGTCACCATATCTTTCATTTTTCTGGGTGGGGGCGGGAGGGGTAGTAGCTATAGATCTTGAATAGTCTTGAAGGAAAGGATGGGGGGGGGGGGGGCAATCGCTCTTTGATAAGATAGGCACCCATGCTTTACTTGTGCGTACTGAAGTTAAGAACCACTATCAAGCCACTAATAATGCCGTTTTCCCCTCATAATTGGTTTTTCAGTCGGAGCTGTTAGCAAGTGACTGAAAAACAGAAAAACGCGCAGGGGAAAACTAATGTTTTCCGAGAGTCCTAAGAGATGCGCGTTTTTTGATGTGAAAAAAAAAGTTTGGAATGACTCAAATGATTTTTGATGCCTATATTTTTTCTTTTAAAAAGATGTAATTTACGTCTCAAAAACGTCAATTCATGTAATTTCACTACTTTAAGCTGTCTCAAGGGGGGCAAGTAAGGATGACGCAAAAAGAACCCCCGTGGTACTTTCAGGAAATGGGGGTACTGCAAAATCCTGCTGCAGACGGGTTCAGCGAGCCGCCGTAGGCGACAAGGCAGAAGCTGCGCAGTAGGCGGCGGCAAGAAGACAGTGAAGCCCCCAAAGTACCTCTAAAGGTGGTGTGCACTAAACCACCCTTGACCGTTTTCAAAGTGCCCAGCGCCGAACGAAGGCGGCTAATCTAATCGTCCTGGATGCTAGTGCCCTCATACAGGGTGTATTAGGGAAGATTAGTCTACTTTGAACTGGAATACGATTAAACTTCCAAGATTGGCACTCAGTAGTATCGTTTAATTAGTTTATTAAAAACATGTACGAGTTATGCATGTCAGTAACCCTATCACCTCCGGACTGTCGAAGTCTGCCAGGTCTATACTGGTATCGTTGGATACAGATCGGAAGAATTCTGTACTGTAAGCTCTCAGTGGCGGATGTCATCCATGGTTTCTTGAGTACTTCCAGCAGGGCTGAAAGTATCAAAATCGTCGATTGTCACCCGTAACAGGCGGCCTTAGGGCAACAATGGCGGCAAATAGGGATGGAGTCCCTAATTTGTTTGTAAAAGGGCGATTTGCAAACAGAGGGTAAAATTACTCAGCTGTGGTTTCAATCTGGCCACTCTGTATGGCGGTAACGTGACACAACGAAAGGGTGGAAGACAAAGGGTGGAAGACACTCGTTTAAATGTCTGCTGCACGTGCAGCATCGCACATTGATTCAATGTGATCCAGTGCCCATAGATTTTTTTTGACATAGGCCCCCAAATCTCAATTTTTGGTTTTCACCAATATTGTCGCATTTTGGTTTGAATGCTTAAACAAGTTGGCTTAATAAATCATAATTTTTTTAAAGACCAATTATTTGTTCAGGGATACAATCAATACCTCTTCGGGATCAATGAATGACATGGTTTAGATAAATAAAAAGTTGACTTTTTATGTAGAATGAATATTTTCTCAGTGACTCTTGCCTAAACAAAGAGAGGGCAAATTATGTCCCACAGGCCCCGCTTTGACATAAGCCCCGAAATTGTATCTTATTTTTTCCAGTAGATCTGTCACATACATCATGATTAGAAATATTAATCAGTTACCTTTGACCCGTCCTAGTGTACAAAGGCACATGAGCGCTTGGGCCACGAATTTAATGGAGGCCCCAAATTTTTAAATTAACTAAACCTATAAAAATCATTTGCTTTTATTTTGTTAATTGCTTTGAGAAAAGTTTTATGCATTTTTTTTTCAAACAATTTATAAAAAAAAGCTAATGCATAACAGATGCACGTTTATAATTTTTGATCTTACAGTATACAGCTAAAATATCTGTTTTATGTTTTGTTTTGTGTATTAAGACTACGATGGTCTGGTCTTAATTCATACACTATTTTTGAAACCAAATTCAAACATATAACCAAGAAAATCCATTCCTAAATGAGAAGTATTGTCTATCCTTTGTGGCGTTGGAAAAATCAGTCAGATAAATTTTTCTTTTTATCGGACCCCTTCTGACTCAAGCAAAGGGGACTTCCTTTTTTGCTATGCCCCTTTCGACAGCGTAAAATTGTTTAATTGGTCAATCCTTCGGGACTTTTGACCTTGACTGCATAATACCTCCTCCCATCCATTCTATACTCGATTGCAAGCTTACTTGACTGGAGAAATGAGCTGCGGCCTAGCAAAAGAAATAGTTCCTAGCCCCATGGGCGGATTTATGGGGAGGGCAAAGGGGGCAATGCCTCCCCAGTTTGGGGGGACTTTATGTAGTAACAACATATTTTCCAAAAAATTCTTTAAAAAATATTACTTTTTTTTCTTTGTTGAATAGTTCAGAAGGGCATGGGTGGATTCATAGGAGAGGGGGGGGGGGGCATAGAGGGCAATGCCCCCCCCCCCACCAGTTTTGGGAGGACTTCATGTAGTAACATTACATCTTCCAAAACCTTAAGACAAAAAAAAAATTTTTTTTTTTGAATAGTTCAATGAAAATGAAGAGGTTCGCGAATGTCCTTTTCTGATGGGAGAAAAAAAAAAAAGAACATTAAATACAAATAGAGTCACCATTTGACTGAAAATCATTTGGGCAAGTATATAAATGGAACTATAGGCTAAACGAGCTATGCATTCAACTGCAACACTTATAATAATTGACGATTATTTTTACAAATTAGAGCCTAAAACAAAGGAAACCCTCCTCCCCCATTTGCGCTAACAGAACGATCTACTCGTTATAATTTGTTTTCTTTCTTTTCAGAATGTTTATTTTCAATTTGCGTGATTTCAAAAACTAGATCTTTGTGTTATTACAGACGAAAGATTTTGAAGAACCTTCTGAATTCACACGTTCAGATTGGTGTAACTGTAAAAACTGATGAATTTTCGTAAAAATTACAAAAATCTGCAAATTAGGGTCACTACTTTGAAGTGTGCCGGTAACTCGCAAAAAATGCATCATTCGCTCCTTAAAAAATGGAAAGTGCTTGAAAAGACTAATTTCATTTTCAAGAGCTTGAAAGCTTTGAATATTTGGAAACTGTGGCTACAAACCTTAAATTTTAAAATTTCTAACAAATGTCCAAAATGTCAAATTCAGCTCCTTGCTACATCTGCATCAAAAAAGTAAAAAATCGCTTATGTTTGTAACATATTGTTTGAAATAAATTTTTCTGACTCACATGTTTCATTCTTGCTATTTATTTAATCCCGAATCAGTATTTTGGAAATTCTTTTCTACTGATTGCTTTTATCTTGCTTCTACTGCATATTGTTAATCTGTTTAGCCCGGAAAAAAAAATGATACACTACCTCCATTCCTTTTCGTTTCTGCACTGCTTATAATTTAAAAAAAGGTTATTGTAATGAGAATTCTATAGTTTATTTTTTCTTTTAGACTTAAAATAGCTGTTTTTTTACGAAGTTTGAACAAGACTACAACTGTATAACCTAGTACTCAATTTCAGAGACCCCTTAAATTATTAAATGTTCTAAAATCCTTGAAAAGAATTGGCGCAGTATAACCTACTAGGGCTCTTGTGCCAAAACACCCAATCTAACCAATTAAACCTTGCAAGTCTTTGAAACTCCTAAGCAAAGTGTGCTTCATTTTATTTCTTATCAAGTGTAACAAATAAGTAGTATGTTACTCTCATGTTACTTATTTTCTAAATCTGTACACCATTTCTTTTAGTATTAACTTACATCACAAAGTTTAAATCATAAAACTTTTTTTTTTAAAATTTGCCTATATTTTCCTGAGATTTTCGTCTATCCAATTAACTCTTATAAGGCTTCAAAATGCAAATTTTCTATCCATTTTACAAAATATCCTCCGGGGGAAAAAAACCCCGGAACCCCCTAAAATTGTAGATATTCTATATCCAACTTAAAAGAGAGCCCTGCGTCAATCTTGATACCAGTCACCCCTCTTAAGGTCAATTCAAAAAGGACAGCATGAAAACACTCATTAATGAAAACGACACACACACACAAAAAAGGTAAAGCATGGCCTTATTCATCACAGGAAAACAAACCAAAACATGGGGGGGGGGGCAATTTTAAATGTTGCTCAAAAAAGATCCTGCCCCCCCCCCCCCCCCAGGAACTTAGTCCTAAATCCGCCTATGCCTAACCCTTTATCCGATAATCAGGGGAAATTACGCTCTTCGCTTTAGAAATCGGATTAGTTAGTTAAACCCACGCATACGCAAAATTTTTTTGTCTTAATTTCTGTCGAACATTAAATATTTTTAATTCTACAAGCGAAGCCGCACGGAGCGTTTTCTCCACTTCAATCAAACGCGCCAGGCAAGTATAGAGTCATACCAGAGTTTTTTTGTCTGAAGAACATAAAGAGCGTTTTTTTTTTGTGAGTGAGACCTAGCAGAAAAGTTTTATTTAGGCTGTGAACGTATGAATTTCATCCTTATTTAGGTAAGCATGTTTTAAAAATATTTTTCTCTGAGATTAGGTGATGGTATCAGGTAAAAAGTTCCCTGGTGTGTCTTACTCAAAGGAATAGTAAAGGGTTTTTTTTCTGTAAAAGCCAATTTTTATCCCAAAATTAATTAAACCTGGAATGCCTAAACGTTTCTGTTCACTGTACTTGGATGTTCAGATGCAATAATTTTTTAAGATACTTTATAATTTTAGGACTTTTTTTTGTTTTTGATATTTTCTGACAAAGCACAATTTTATTAAAAATATAGTATTTACTTCATTTTACTTAAAGCCATGTGTTTTACTGTGGTATTTACAATAGTGTCTGAAATCAAACCAACACTACCTGAAATATGTAAAAATGTGCCACCTAAAATATAATTACTGTAATATATGGTACGTACACATAGTTTGAGAAACTTCAGTTTTAATACCAGGTAGGCCCCCCATTTCGAGTAGCGCCCCAGGCCCCCATCTGTCTCGGTACGCCACTGCCTGTGAGCCCATAGTTTCGTGGAGCAGAAGTGGAGGAAACTGGTCGCCCCAGCAGATCGCTATAAATCACGCCAGCGGTTATGGTAACGTACGGCTTAGTAACAAGTAAAGAAAAAGGCTGCAAACCTCCCAGCTTCTAGCGAGAATAAACAATACAGCTTGGACAATATTTAATTTTACTAAGAGTTCCATTGTTTCAACAATAAACTAAAAATATTTCTTTCTTACTAGATGGAGTTTATTGCTTCAGATAAATTTGAACTGATAATGGGAATGATATTTTTGAACTAGGCAAAGGGGACCATAATTTGGAAATGTTTTATCTCACCGTTTCGTCGGTATCAACTCCCAATTTTAGGGGAAATTCACCAACATATTGTACTCAGTAAGTACTCAAGCTGCTGACTTAAGACAAAGCCTTTTATGCGCAATTTGTCATTTCCAAGTAATACTTTTATCTATTTAAAAACATTACTCATTTCCCACAATTTCAGCATATAAGTAGCTATTATTTCATAAATATTACCGCAGCTGTCTCAAACTGTGCACACTAAAACCGAACCTCGACCTCAAAAGGCCACATTTTGACAAGACGAGAAAACGCTGCTTATAAACCCGTTACTCTCATTTTCCATAACCCGGCATTACTACAAACTTGATCCCCTTTCGGTTCTCATTAGATAGTTTCCGACACTCGACGATACTAGATTATTCATCTTTGAACTCAAAAATCATAGACATTAGCAGTTATTTCAAGGCAATAGATGAAATAATTCAAATTACCAAAACTTCAAAATACCCCAACTAATAACTCAATTAAAATGATTATATTCAGTTTTTTTATCTTTTGGCCGGCTGCGGCGGAGGAATTAGTTTTAAACCTTCTCTATCAATTTGTTTCATTTTATTTCATTTTTGATGAGAACGAATTTTCGCTCAATTTTGAACACTTCAAAAACTTGACATTAGTATCTGCGGGAAAATTCAATGCAAACATAAACTCCAAACTAAGAAGCAAAATTTATTCAGACTAACATTTTTGAAAAAAAAAAACGACGTTCGTGTAGAACATGAAAAGAAATTTTATTTTGGATTTGAACAATTTTCTCTTAAATTTTGAACAGTTTAACTACTTAAGCATTAGAACGTACGGAGAAGCTAAAATGCAATATAGATCCCAAACCTAAAGGTGGATTTGTTTCAAACTAACTGTTAGAAATAATTGTTGATGACCAACTCTCGACTACTAGAATTTCAGGACCTTCGACTCTGACTTCTGTACCCCAAAATTAGTTGGACTCCGACTCTCCTACTCCATATCTTTGGCAAATAAATTTGACACGGAGGGAAAATGAAAGACTCCGACTCTCGAAATTTTAAAGTATTCGACTCCGACTTCTTTATCCCAAACATTGGCAGACTTACACACACTGAGGAGAAAAGATCGGCTAAGATATCAAATCTTTTAACTTAAAACCCTCGACTCCGATTCTACAGCCTGGTTAACTGTGAAATAACTCTCGTTGACATGATTCGTTTCTATTTTCTCTTCAATTTTAATTCATGTACTGTTAGGAGAATTTTATTAATTTTATTATGTTGTCAGTTTTCCCACAAAAAGCTAAAAACTAAGATAAACACAATTCACAATATTTAATCAATAAATAATTAGAAACTTCACATTTCTGAGGAAAAAAGATTCGTTGAAAGAAAAGACAAACAAAATCTGAGGGGGGGGGGGACGAGTGATTATCTTTTTTAAAGAAATTAAAGGAAAAAATGATAAAGCACTATTCAAAAATACAAGATACTTTTGTATCAAATCAATAAAGTTAAGTACTTTAAAGCACTTTCAAACACCAATGGAGGTGCAAACTTTAAGTGGAGACCGCTTACATGTAAAAAACGCATTAAAGTACTTTTTTTAATGTAAACTTTAATGTGGAACATAACCTCTACGGAAGTTAAGAGCTTCCTTGCTTTTTTGGAGTAAGCACGAGAATTGACTGATATTTAGAAACATTTAGACATGCATCGATACATAAACAGTAGCCACTTTGACTCTTGATGATGAAACGCAAAATCTAGGCAATAATGAAAGCAGTTATGATTCGGAAAAATTTCCAGTTTTATGCACAGTTTTTTTTTTTTTTTTCAATGGGAGTTAATATGTCTCTCAATTTATGAATTCGCTTATTCTCCGGTAGCTAGCTTGCACCTAGTTTGTATAGTTACGGTGTCTGCATGGGTTTAAGGGTATTTATAAACCAAATGTGATTATGATAGGTTAAGGAAAAATTTTAGTTTAATGTTTTATTTCCTCTTTTACGTAGTAAATATATAATCACCCAGAAGAATACTAAACTTACGACACTATAAATGAGGTATAAAAGTTTAAATCTATCAAAAGTATCAATATCTGGAAAGGGGTAACGCTAAGAAGATAAGCTATCCACTGACGATTTCTGCTGAATATCAATTGAATGAACGATCAAAACTCATTAGTGTGATAAGTTTTGTATTTTAGGATAAAGTTGTGGTATCACACATAAAAAACATCAATTTGTATCATATTTAAATGGTTTGTGGCTCTGTGGGCTACTGCAGGCGAGCTTACAAAAGCAGCTTTCCTATTCTTTATAAAGTTATTTCTTGGAAACTTTTGAAATGTCGATTTGAAGTTGTTGAAATTTTATAAATCTCTTGAAATATTTCATTTTCTATACATGGTAAATTAAAGTGTATGTGGTAGTTAAAAGTGGAGATAATGCGGCAAAAAAAAATATCTTAACTGTTACAGCAGAAAGTTTTGCCTAGAAATAGTGTATGAGGTTTTTCACTTTTGGTAGACTTAAGGTAACGTAAAAATGTCATATACTGTACGTTGGCTCAAAATACTGAAGCATTAACGGCATGATGACAAAGGTATCCACATCAGTTGAATCCTACCGCATTTGTGTTTACTTTCGTAGGATAAATTCGGTCACTGTGCCTGAACGTTACAATCTACCACACATACACTATGTAACGAGCATTTTACAATGGAAACTTTTTCCTCTAAGCTAGTTATGATAAATTTTCGTGTTTCAAGATATTCAGAAAACAATTACCACATCATTTGGTAGTTTTGAATTCTTATATTGACATTTGGTTTAAAATGTACAGTAAATTATTTTCACTATTTAAACACTAAACATTTTTAAATTTAGACGTCGCTGTTTTTTTAGACGACATACTAGTCTTTTTCGGAACATAAAACATTACACTTTGAACTGAATGGTATTAGGTAGTTTCGCTAAGTATAGTTTTAACGTGAATTTTTCAAAAAAGTTTTTGCTCAAACTAAAATATCATTGAGTATATTTCTTTTAAAGGAATTAAACCTCTAAAATCAAGGGATAAAAACATTCGAAATTATCCTAATCTAAAAACAATGTCAGAGCTTCGAAGATTCACCGGATTACTAAATTATTTCAGAATTTGTCAAAAACGCAGCAAGTCCGCTTACCCCTTTAACAGATCAAATAAGAGCTAAAAAGAATTAACACTTATAGAATGGTCTCCAGTTTTGAAGTCGAAACCAAATTTAATTCACCACGTCATTAGTCTTTCTCACTTGGGATGGAAAGTTGGCATTGCACACTAATGCAAATGATCTCTATTGGTTCAACCTTAAGTCTTAAAACTGAAAAAGGATTAGAACAAATAGTATTTTTCTGAAAAAACAATGCTATTCAGTTGAGATACTTGGTCTCTAGTACGGAAGTATTAGCCACTTAGGAATCGGTGAAATATTTTAGACATTTCATCGAGACTATGAAATGTGCAATATACACTGATCGTAAGCCAGTCACTTAAGCAATTAAAAAAAAAAGATACATACAGAGATAGGCAAAGCAGATTGTTATATTTTATCTCTGAGTCTACGACTGACATTTAATTTTTTTCACGGTAGCTAAAAAGACGCAGCCGATGCTCTTTCTCGAACAAGTAAGTTTCCTACTTCACTATAATGCAAAGTTAAGTGCTTAGCAAAGATCTGAGTTAGAACTTAAATCTGCTTTAGAAAATCAGGATTCTAATTTAGTATTAAAGTCACTTGCTATGCCAGATACAAAAACTGACATATTTTGTGTTACTTCTACAGGAAACGCACGACCAGTTCAAACAAAAAGGTTTCGTAAACAAACTTTTTACAACATACATATTTTAACCCGCACAGGAATGAAAGTTCCAACTAAGCTTTTTTGGCCTTGAATGGCTACAGATATCAAAATGGGGGTTAAAAAGTGTTGAAACTACCTAAAACAAGGGTTTTTAGAAACACCGAAGCTGAACTAGAAAAGCTTGATATTTATATAACAATTTTCCCACATTTTTTTTTTTTTTTTGATATCCATGCATGGACCGCTGTCTGAATATTAAGAAAATATATTTTGCTTAACGGAAATAAGGTAATGTGATGTCCAAAAGGTTCTTATTTGTGTTATGAAAGCATCAACATTTACTAAGACTGATGTCTAAATGGATTTCAAAATTTGGTTCTCCCGATAATTTACTTCAGAGCTAGGTCATCAATTTGAGAGCGAGTTATTTCGTCAATTGACTATTGATTGGTGCCAAAAAGATATGAACTTTACCATAACATCTTATCATATAGTCTTAATAGATAACTCGCATCGACAATTGAAATGTGCGTAAATTGCTCAACGAACTGAAAAATGAACAGATGTGCTTTCCACCATACTCCTTTTAACTTAGTGAAGAATTAAAACGTACATGTCTGTTTCACCAGCGGAACTCATTTATGAAACTTTCCCTTTGACTCGCCGTATTTTTTCGATGAACATTCAGTTATAAAACGTTCTAAAGCTATGATACAGAAACTGATATATTTTATGATTAGGTCATCAACCACCATGCAACGGACCTTATGCAGTCGTCAAGTGCAGTGCTTAGGTGCTCAAGGAGATAAGCAAAAAATATATCCTTTGACAGGCTAAAACCATCATTTCTATCACCTGCCAATGACAATTTTAACTTACCCACAAAAGACATTTGTTAACAAAATGAAGTGCCTTACAAGACGGAATATAGACGAACCCTATCGCTTTCCAAAGATATATGAACAAATGTCGTAGAGATGAATACATGACTTTCATCAACATCATTACTGGAAAGGGGGTAAGTTCAAGTAATATATACAATTTTTTGTAACGGCTTCTGAAGTAATATCTAAGGCACCCTCATCCACCTTTGTAATATATTTCTATTGTTCAATTTATTTGTTCCATTTTGGCACTGATAGCCGAATGGCAACACCTCTCTGTTAAGACTCACGTGAGATCGAGTGCGATAAATTATTAATTCAGTTGAGCGACATTTTCTTGGTGTAACAGCGTTACATATTATGTTTAATAAATTGTGATTAATTTTATTGTATAATGGAGTCAACTTTGTATATGAAATTAGGAAGTTGTTTGATATGTTTGCTACTTTTTCACCTTTTAGTTCTTATGTTACATTTGCTAAATTGATGCTTAAGAATTGAGTCGATTCTTGAATTTTCCACCAAGTAATTTTACTGTCGAAATAACTCCAACCATGGCCCCACTAGGATGGCGCTGACGCTTAACAGGCCTCGACAATTTCTGATTTTTCTGTATGTATTATGTAAACAGTTGCTACTACGATCCGCTCATGCATCCACCAATCAGTGTCATCGTTTGATAGTTTGTTTATTTTTGATAGGAAGTCGCCTATTTTGACCGCGGGAGGTACTGATAGCAGCTCCTGCATCCACCAATTAATGGCTATGTAATAGAAGCAGGGGTTCCCTGTAGCGCCCTCTTTGTTGCCATAAATTTCAGCAATTGTCAGGGCCTATAAGAATTAAATTGGACCATGCTCCAACAATGCATTTGTAAATATTTTAAATCTATTAAATATAATTCATTTATTAATAAAATATTTACTTTAAATGGTACTTTTCCACCATATTTTGAGGCAGCACAAAAGTTGGCCCGATACTTAAATTACTATACTAATGCCTAGAGTTAGCTGCACAGCTTAACCTGCTTACAGTGAACATTTTGGCATTATATCTTAAGCTCCTGGCCCCTGCAGCTGCACACAAATCTAAATTTTGCTGAAACTTCGTATAGTACCAGATTCGAAATTATGACTCAATGTTCAAAGCATTTTTTAGCAAATTTCGGTCTTTTGCAAATTTGATTCCTCAATCTTCATATCAAAGTCACAAGACATAAAAGAAACAGGGGATCACAATGTAGGCTGTTGTGACTAAGAATTCAAATAAATCTTACAAAGTAACAAAATTTCACATACTTCTTCAGAAGCACAACAGACTTTTGCAAGGCCCCAAGGCTGACTTGCCGATCCTCCTCCAGCTGACACCGAGTCACCAGGCCCCTCCATCGGTTGACTCCCATTATCTTGAGGTCGTTTCTAACATCGTTCAACGATCGTGTAGATGGTCATCCTCTACGTTTAGTCCCTTGAATTAATTAATCCTTTTCCAGTACATCTAGTTTCTACTCCATTGTTTAATCATTTTATCACCTACTCCGGCGTCTTTTCTTTCTTCTATATTCATTGCATAACTAAAAGAAAAATACAATCTGTTACATAAACTTATTTGGAAAAATAAAATGTTAAGTAATCAAAAAAGTAGCTTTCAAGAATAGTTGTATACAATATAATAGTATTTCTTGTAAATATATAAATTGATCAAAAAACGTTCCTCTGACTCATCATTTACATTAATCATCTTACTGAGAAAAATGTATCTTGGGATTCAGAGGACAACAGCTATAATTAAAAAAAGTTAGCATGTCCGACTATACCTGGTTTTGACCTAAAAAACGGCCAAATGTTGAAAGGTTAAATTTCATTAATTTTTATTTTTACAATTGGGGTAGAACAATAGACTCGCGCTACAAGGTTATCTGATATGAAGTGAACATTGCGCAATGTTTCACAAATACCTAAATATCGTATCTCACAGTAACCAGAATTCTCCCGCAGCACGACAGTTTTTAGGAAACCCGCACTGAAGTGCACATAGGCTTTGCGGTTGGCTTCTTTTTTCCTCTAAAAACCAAGAACGCCGAAAGTAATATCTTTTGTGGTAAATAAGTGATGCTACAAGAAAATCTCCACGAAAATCAGAAGTACGGACAGAACAATTTTAACTGATTTACTGCACAACTTCAATCATTCTCGAAAATTTTCCCGGTAATAATTAGTACAGTACAGGAATTTGTTAAACAGCTGACTTATTATTGAACTATAAATTACCGCCCTTAAACCAGGGCCAAGGGCGGTAAGAGTTTAATAATTGTGTTCAGCAAAAGAATGCTGTACCGTACTAATTATTACCGGTGCTAAAGGCGGTTATTTAGCCCTTAAGCGAGGACTAACGCAGAAATACGTGCACTATACTAAAAGTCCGGTTATGCCATGCGAAAAGACTACAGTTTCGTCTACCACCTAAACAGGTGGATGTGGCTTAGCTAGATCCAAATGCAAAATTCTTGCTGTGCGGCAGTAAAAAAAACGCCATTTCGGATATGCTCCGTTGTAACACTGCACAATACAGGGAAAATTCAGTAAAATCTTAAATACTCTTCATATCCAGCATTTCATCGCAACAAAACACACCACAGGAAAAAATACTAAAATCTAACAGTTAATCTCGTAGCATCATACTTACAAATAGCTTAAACTCGCTCATATGATATGCAAGAGCTTTTTTCTTTGGTATCAACTATCTGACGATGACGACTTGTTTGAATCTGACAAAAACCCGTTGTATGGTTGACATCATGAGCCATTTACGAATAGTTTTGACAAATGAACATTTTGGCGGAGCAGTTTCTGCTTTTTTGGCATGTACTGCGAGCTTCACCGGAACAAATGCAGAAGAGAGAATCTTATTTTTTAAATAGTCAAAATGTTCCCCTTAAAATGTTATAGAAAAGCAGAGACTACTTCTTGTTTTAATAATTTTCCGTTATTGTATCTTCAACATTTGTCATGTTGCGTTTGAAGGAAAGAATGGTTTTGCTAAAAATCAGTGGCGGTTGTCATACTTAATACACCATTCTTCTTGACATGTATGGGCAAATAGAGCATTAGGGTGAGCCGAAAACAGCAAATTTTCGAGAAGCAACTTCAAATAGCAAAACAAAGTTGTGTATTGCCATCTTAAACATGGGTAGAATAATAAAAAACTTAAATCTATATGTCTCCAGATTGCACATTGGCAACAAAGTTTAAAATAAGGTAAATAGCCAATTTTCAAATATTTTTTCAAAATCTAAATGTTCGAAATTTCTTCTAATACCGTGTACATGCTTCTTTAATACTTTCTACGCATATCTTTAAAAATATTTGCATTCCTTTACAGGTTTTAGTTCGCACATAAGTCGCAAAGTTTCGTGAAATAAATCTCAAATCTACGTTTTTAGCAAACTTTGCACATTGCAGTATTTCTTCTTTTAGATTCTAATTAGATATTTTTTTTTGCATTAAATGTTCAATATACAACTTTGTCGGAAATGCAATTATATTTTATTGCATTATCAATCCAGAACCAACCACAAGTAGGTGGTTCTACTTTGTGTTTCAGACCTGCAGTTTCGAAGAAGACTAGTTATTAACAGAACTTATAGTGTAAATGCTCCAGTAGTCGGCCATTTAAGAGATTTGTTTTTGAGTTTTGTTAACTTATAAATTTCAGCTATCAATACAAACAAAAACAATGTAAACCTTTAGGCTGTACCTTTCTAACAATGATTCACTAACTTGTTTCTGGAATAAAAATATTTTTATTTTAAAAACCAAGTTATTGTTAATACGAGAAAATGCTCCAGTAGTCGACCATAGAAACCCAGTGCTAGGCCATGCATGAGCCAGTAGTCGGCCGTTTCATTTTCGTTACTCTTATGAGCTGTAGATGAAAAAATTTGAACAAAATTTAATACGAAACTTCGAGCACAGTAGTGTACATAAAAAAAATAATTTATTTCAGTAATTACGAAAGAGTTTTTCATTCTGGATGTCTTCATAACGTTTATCTTTATATTCTCTTCTAAACTGCAATCAGTTTGAATATGCATCACATGCAATATTTTATTTTTATTATTTATCTTTTCCATCAGCGGTTCTCAACCTTGGGGGGTGCAAAAGAATCTCAAGACGGGGGTGGGACGTAAGGGTATAAATATATGTATCATTAATGTTGTGAAAGTGACTAATGTGTACCTCCAACCTCACTTGGACCCTAAATTGTCTCAAAAAATGTTATTTACATCTTTTCATCTTGGATTTCATACGTTCTAGTAATAAGCTGTTCAAAATAAAGCTTTGAACAGTTGAGTTAAATTTTGGGTGTGAAACTATCTAAATTTTTCCTTATTTACTAGTTTTCAGCAATCCATATCAGCTCCAAATTCCAATTAGGTTGCTTGTATTAATCACGTACGGGGGGAGAGGGGGGAGTGACCTCATGTCAGTTTTCAAAGGGGCAGCAGAGCCTGAGAGTTTGAGTACCCCTGTTCTACGTCATTCACTAAAATGATCTCATGCTGCGGAAGAAGAAATTGGATAAATGGAAAGACCGAATTTTTTTTTTGGGGGGGGGGGGGGGTAGAGGCATTTTAAAAACTTCCAAAACATGAGAATTTGGACTCCCCCTCCCCCCCACCCTGGCACAAAAAAGGTTTCAGTGTTAACATTAAGACTGAACGAAAGAGTTGATAGAATTCGTGAAAGATAAAAAGCGAATTATTGATCGATATGATTGACATTTGACTAGTCAATGTTCATTAGAATACAACTTCAACATACGAAACAAAATTAAAATTGCAGTTTTGGAAACAATTTCACCTAAAAACAATAAAAGTAAAAATCCATTTACTTAAAAGGATTGGCAATAAGGGTAAAGCAAAATTTATCATAAAAACACTGGTACTTCGTTGTGAATGAACTGCTGAATTATGTAGGTTCGTCCATGCTTTCAAAGTTTTTAGGCGGGGGGGGGGGAATTGTATGACATCAGTTCATTTGAAAAGAAAAAGCATCAAAATACAAGCAAAAATGCATAATTGAATTATGTTATGAAAATCCAGAGGGGTCAATTGCCCCCCCCCCCCCATTGATTGCCCAAGTGTCGGGCCTGTATGTAGGTAAATTGAAAATTCAAACATTTGGGACATCATGAAGATAATCATGCATCCTTCAACAAGAATATTTGTAAACGATGAATAAACTAAAATGGAATCAGTAGCTACGTATAGCAATTTTGAAGCTAAGTCAGCATTATTTTAAACAGGAAATAAACTTTGATTTCCTAAAGAACAAAAACCCAAGGAAATAAATATTTGGTTATGGAAGCAGTAATAAAAAGTTACCAAAATTTAAAGTAATTAGCCTTAGTAAAATCAAACCATAAACTTAAGCTGGTTTGATAAGAGAAACGATAAATCACTATTTGGTAATGACTTGTTAAGTAATAGAGCATTTATTTTAAACGCAACGATGGCTATATTTACAATACCTGTTTAAGAATTCCAAGTTAAAATCAACATTAGGGGCAATAAAATTACGAAATCAACCCCTTTTATCAAATAAAGTTTAGACAGAAAGTTTAAATATTTTCCTTGGAAGAAATAACGTTAGGAAGGGAATTTTCTCAAAACAGCTAAATTTCCGCTGTGTCAATACGTGATTTTAATTAGTATTTGATTGCCATTAGAAAATCCATATTAGGGACGCAGTTGACTACTGGGTAGATCAACAAGACAGTATAGAACCAGTGGTCAGTCTGCCATGGCCGACTATTGGAAACAAAGAATTTAGTACCCTGTGGTAGGCCATCCCTCTAAAAATAGAGTCTAAGAAGGAGTAATTTTTAATTGAAACATAATGTAGTACTATCTATTAAAACATAAGTAAAAGCAAATTTACATCAGAACGAAAGAAGTAAGGGTTCTTAATATTTACAGATGTGTTATCTTAAGAAAATAAGCAGAATCGCAAACTAGGATGATGGGCACACCGTTTAAAATTCCTTGTTGATGCGTCAATGGATCACGAACCCTGTCATATTATTGAATACCAGTCAACTAGAAGTACTGATTAAGCTTTTAAATTTGAATCATGACCAAATGTTCTGCCACCACAAACTGATTTGAACACTTAAAATTCGCTTTTTTTTGCATTTAGCATGAACATTCTGATGTTTCTCAACATTCAAACTGCTCAATCACTGCAAGCGTATGTGCAGTTTTAACGCTGGATCCCGTTGCTTTTTATTTATTTCGATGTAACGCAGCATGATCTTCAATCCAACGCAGCATCACCAATTGCACGCTGCGAAGGTTCTTTTCAGAAAGCATTGTCCGTTTTTCACTAGTTGAGACTTGGCCACGCCCCCAACACGTGGTATCGGAAGATTCTATATGCGTCTTTTGGGGATGAGGCTTCAGATCAACACTGAGAAAGGTTGCAATTGGCCATCGTTATCGCGCTGTAAGAAGACAAGTGTTCTATAATTTTCTAAGAAATTACCTCCCACCTTCATTCCCGAAAAAAAGGTGTGCTACTAAGACAATTGTTCGACTTAAAAGTATTTTAAGATTTGCAGTGTATTTCTATACGTTTTGGGTTAATTTATCATTGATTTTTGCGATGGAAATCCTAAACTTTCTGTCTTTCACGCTAAGTAAACATTTTCTGAAAACACGGTGAACAGTTGCAGGTGAAATTGGAAGGAACATTTTTCCTTCTATTCGGCTGAAACTTTCACAGCTCTCAAACGTGTGTTTTTCATAGGTATTCTAATTATAAATCTCTAATCGCATATTGTTAACTTTGCTGGTCAACCATTTCTCACCTTATTTTCGATCCGATTTTCTTCTTTAAAGCGTTTATTAAATATTACACAGTGCTTAGGGATAAATGAACTACTTTTGCAATATTTCGAACTGTTTTACTTCGAATATAATGAAGAATTAATGCGTTTTCGAATTGTGTTTGTTGTTACTTTGCGAATACGAGTCATTTTTAAAATACGTAGATTTGTAAAGTGAACAAGCAAAAATTTATGCCAAAAGATTTTTTAACTATCACCGCATTGAAAAAACAAAAAAAAAAAAAAAAAAAAAGAAAGAAAACGACAGACGATAACTTTAATTTCGAATTTTTCTGAAAATATTTCTCTGTCACCTCATTTTTGGCCCATTTCAAACAGTCAATATTTTGTAAAAAAAAAGTTGAATTGATGTAATCATGTAGAGACAGTATGAAAAAGTATTGAACTACTATTTCGATTCCTAGGCACTTCATTTTTAACCATACACATTTAAAGCCTACGAACAATTTTGGAAGCCTCAGTAGGTAAGTTGCACTCTGTGTGACACATTTCAATACTTTAGTATTATTTTTTTTCCCAATATGGCTTTTATTCTTCAGAAATGAAAAAAAGGAACAAAACAAAAATTAAAGCTTTTCACATGCCAATATGGTTATCTACAGAATAATTGAATAAGTGCCTGAAACAACGTTTTATGTTACTGTTTTAACCTATTTATTTTTGTAAATACGAAAAAATATACATGCTTTTTTTATTCAAGTTTTTTCGATTACTCTAAAAGTAATTCAGTTCTTCCAGTACTTTTACGGAACAGCGTTACGTGTGGGGATCTTAAAATAGGCAAAAGTTTGTTGCCCGTATTCTAATACAGATCCGAACAAGGACGGACACAAGGGAGGGGCGATGGGGCGACCGCACATATCTTATTCTTAACACATTACTGATAGAGATCTGAACTTTGTTATAGGAAGTATTTCAAAGTTCCAAAAACTCAATTTTAGAAGATTTTAGATGATATTAAATAGGGTTAAAGGGTTCAAGGGCTCTTCACAGAAAAGTTTGGAAAATTGAAGTCCCCCCCCCCAAAAAAGAGGAACTTTAATGGGACACCTTTGATGGCGTTAAGGTAAGGGATGGGGTTTGGTACACTCCTCCGCAATTTTGTAGAAAAGGAAGTCCCTCCCCTTCCCAAAATAACTGAAATGAGACGATCTTTCATGGTGTTTGGAAAGGGGGGGGCGGAGGTTTGCGAATTTATAAAAGGGTAAGGGTGTGAAATCAATCGCCCCCTCCTTGAATGGTTTCTGGATCCGTCCTTGACTCTGAATGTAAAATGCGTTATTTTTATCAAGAAACGTTGCTATAGTCAACCTATTCAGTTGTTCAACATATCCCACACTGGCAAGGAAACTGACTCAACCACAAGAAAAAAAAAACAGCAATGGAGAAAATTAAGGTTTGACGCAATAGTAATTTTAAGTGATTTAGTCTCAAACATTACAATATGCGCAGTCAACTTATTATGTGATGTTTATTAATTAGTTTTTGAAGTATAGATACATAATGCATACTTTAAGCTCGAAAAATATTCTTCCAAATTATGAAATTTTAATGATGTGTCATTATTGATGAAATCGTTTCTACGCCCCCCCCCCCCCCGCACCATTTAGGTGAGCTAACTTTGCGGTTTTTGTGTCGAGAAAAAGCACTAAATTTAGATTTTAAATCAATAGCCGGTACGGTTTTCCCAGATTTTGAATTGTGTCACTTTCCTTGCCGGAGTGCGATATGATTCTTTATTAAAAACATACATGATCATAAACAAATTGTGATTAGAGCTATCTAGGAAGGAGGGGGGGGGAGCCGGTCTTTTCCCTTAAAACAATTGTTACTGCGATTTTGGCGACTTAGAGCAAACTTAAGGAGTCGTTCACAAATGATGTCATGCTTGAAAGGGGTAGGGAGAAAGGGTTCGGGGTTCATGAACTTCGGACAGTTAGTCTCAAGGGGGAAGGAGGGGATTATAAGAATATGACTTCACATATTTTGGTCCAAATAAAAGCGTTCGTTATAGCAATATGTTCATCGAACATTGCGTGAGATGTGACGAGGGGAGAGGCTAAGGTGAAGTGTAACGTCCTTTATGGACAATCCGTGTTTACGTTAGGCTACTGTGTATTGAAGTGTTATAACTAACTTCGTTTCTGCTTCTCCCCCCAGAAACGAAGTTAGTTACCTCCCCCCCCCCCCGCCTTGAAAATACTCGCCCTGGGGGTAGTCGTCATCTCTTAAGCCGGACCCAACCGATGAACCTATAATTTTAAAACAGTATTCAAACCAAAGACACTTTATAACGCATCGCAAATTATTACATATTTCTAAACATTAATATTCATGCAATACTTAGAGAAATAGCCTTGATTTTAATAATCAATTGCTTTAAATATTTCAGATTGATTTTTTATTGTTTTCTCATTTACTTTTATTTTTCACATGTAAATCCTTTCTGGAACAATTGCCCAGTCCCCGCCTTTGGTTCAACCAAGTTTTTTTTTGGGGGGGGGGGGGAGAGGGGGTGCAACTTTTGTTCGAATAATGTTTTCATCATTTTTCAAAAATAACTGCTACTGTAGATCTACTGACTGTATATCCGCTCTATATGATCTGAAATTTTGTACAATTCATACAGATGCATCAAAAAGACCCAACCCGTAAGAGCTACTGAGTCACCTCCCCCCTCAAGAAAATGGAGAGGGAGATGGAGAGAGATATTAAGTCTTCAAAACGAACGCAACCCTTAAGCATTTCAATGCCACAGTGTGTGGCAATGAAGTTTTCCTGCCCCCCCCCTTTTTTTTTCATCAGCGCACTTGCAATTTCGAATATAGGACGTTAGTGTTTAAAAGGATATCGTTCAAAATTCAGAAAGCCTATCCTTAATAGAAATGTTTCATTCGGAAAACAAAATACCTTACTTTTTTTGTAAATACAATATTTTTGTTCTGAAATTTTCAGTTTAAAAAGTATAGATTCCCCGTAGACGACAATTACGCGAAGCTAGAAACGAAAGGAAAGAACACTAAGACATTTTTCCAAATTTAAATGCCCGCCAAATTTAGGGTTGTCTCAATTGAAAGCGGTAGCGATCACCCCCGCACTAAACTTAGCTTAGCTTTGCTTTCGGGAAGGCGTTCCGAAGTCTCTTCTCCTCATGAACGCATAATATAATGATCTTGAATGATGTCCTCGTCAGCAATAATGATTAATTTTCAATGTGTGTTCATTCGTCAACTTTAAATTTACCAGCTATTTTCTAATTCATCAACCAACGTTTTTTAAATATCATTTAATGTCACCCGTCATCTAATTCTGACCACCTCATTCATTGCATAGGAAACTAGTTTTCCACGTGCGATTTCTTTACACGCGGGTAAAGTAAATGTTTCACCGTTGGTATGCAGTTTTCAATGCAATTAAACAATTAAACTAGCAGCATTATATCTGAACTCCATGCGCAGGTAAAATACATCTCTTAAGCAGTAAATTACGGCCTCTAAGCCAGAGCTAAGGCAGAATTACATAATGAGATGACATCTGCCTCCAGCTCTTTTTCCCTATTCCAGACCGATAAGTTCATACCAAAGACGAAACTGCAGTCTATGATAATAAGCGGTTTGTCGGTATATTGAATGTAAAATCCTTTCCTTTTTCTACAACTCCGAAAATACCGCGGCACACTAGTATGCTGAGGCAAACCGGTTGAGAAGCATTGCTCTAAGCATCATGGATCCGGTGATTCAAAGAAATGCTTACTTCGCTATTTTTTTGTTAAATTGTTTTTGGTCATGGGCAAGTGAGTGGGCTAGAGGGAAACATCAAGGAATTGTATCACAGTATAGTATACAGCGCAAAAATTTACCCACCAAGAAATACTTCTATAGCTATAAGAGACTTTACCACCAATATTAAGATTTGAAGCTTCAAACTAACAGTTAATTTATCAACGTATTTACTTTCCTCCACTTCAGTGATGTGTAAAACAAGGAAAATTTATCATTTCTAGTAACTATACATTTGCTTATGTATGCACCCATAAAATTGACACATCGCACTCGGGCAGGTGAAGGGATTGTGGAAATGGTCAGTGAATATGTAGAAATTCATTTGTAGTATTAGACGCAAGAGATGGATTTATCTGAAAAACTGGACTCGGAAAGATCAATTCCAAAACTGAGTCGTAAGTTCAAATCTTGAACGAAACTTAGAATTTAGTTTAAAATCATATAGATATTGTGAATGTAAGTTACTTTACAAATATTAGTCCTGTTAATAACTACTCTTGGGGAAAGCGGGGTGGAACACAAAGTGCAATCACCTACATGTGGTGGATTCTGGGTTATTAATGCATTAAAATATAATTGCATTTCCAACCAAGGAGCTGTTTAATGCACATTTATTGTTATAAACTGGGATCAAAAAATACTACAAAACAAGCAAAAAACTTCAATTTTTGGTTAATTTCACATTACTTTACGGCTTGTGCGCGAACTAAAAACTGCAACGGAATACAAATACTTTTAAAGATATATGAATAAAGTATTGAAAGGAAGCATGTAAACGGTATTAGAACAAAAATTTTTAACATATGGATTTATAAAAATATTTGAAAATTGACCATTTTTTACCAACTTTGCTGCCAATGCGCTATCTGAAGACAATTATTGTATTAATCGGCGGGGGGGGGGGGGGCACGGCAGTGCCCCCGCCAAGTCGAGCGCGAAGCAATCCAGTCCATCCTTGACTGGAACCATTTCGCCGCATTTTTTAGGCAACTATTTGAGAACCTCTGGATGAGCCCAGATCGCAGAAATTTTCGTCATCCAGTAATCTATAATCACACTTAAAATCCAAAATTTCAAGTCTGTAGGTCATTTAGTTCAGAAGTTATGCGAAAGCAAAGTTTCGCATTTATGACACTCACGATCAGAATAGAACTAGTACTTCCCATCAACTCAGAGAGGTGAAATTTGGTACAGAGTTAGGGTTTAATGGCCACATAAAGGGAAAACTATAAAAACTAGGCTAATCTAAGATATAACGATCTAAGATATAAGATAAGACGACCTTCTACTATTGGTACATAAAAAATCGACTGTCATTGCAAAAGTCCAGCGTAGTGGGACACATCTTATAATTTAATCTAGCCTAACTTTAGTCTACTCGAACATTACACAAATTCTTTCTACAAAAAGAAGTGAAATCCCACCAAAAACATTCTGTAAAAAAACTAGCCAAGTCTCGATGGAGCTGCTTGTTTATCTCTAATAAGTAATGAAATCTAGACAAAGTCATGACAAGTTGAAGGTCCCTTACTGCGATTTCTTTATTATAGTTAATGTGTGATTTGGCCGTTAAAGGGTACACAAGGGTACAAAACCAGGTGCTTAATGACACCATTGCACCAATCTGTCGCCAGAACCGCTACCCATTGACGATGGAAAATTGCCACTTGGAAAACGTGTAAACAAAATTGATTTGTACCCACTAACTTATAAAGAATGTTTAACGGCCAAGTCACACAACATTAACTATAATAAAGAAATCGCAGTAAGGAACCTTAGACTTGTCATGACTTCGTCTAGATTTCATTACTTTTTAGAGATAAACAAGCAGCTGAATCGAGACTTGGCTAGTTTTTTACAGAATGTTTTTGGTGGG
Source organism: Uloborus diversus (assembly GCF_026930045.1). NCBI lineage: Eukaryota > Metazoa > Arthropoda > Arachnida > Araneae > Uloboridae > Uloborus > Uloborus diversus. The sequence goes on from NC_072740.1 coordinate 121,175,223, forward strand.
ATTATTATTTTCCCCATATATAAGATGGCAATAACCAACTTTTTTTTGCTATTGGGAGTTGCTTTTCGAAACTTTCCTTTTTTTCGGCTCACCCTAATGGGCTTGTGTATAACTAGATTTATCATTGTTTCACTATTACATTGCTCTTCAAAATGATTTGGACACATTAAACATTTTGAAACTACAAACGAGTAAAAAATGCTATTAAAATAAAAGAATAATCCAAAGGAATCTCAATTTTTAAACAACATATTCAGCGAAATCATGTCATTTTGAAAATTCTTGGACTTTAGGGAAACTTTAAAAATAGCGGAAATTCTGGGGGCATCAAACCTGCATCTCACATTTCATCATTACACTAGTCTACAAAAAAAAACATTTGTTACACGGAGAAAAATATCTGATCTTAACCTCTTTACTGTGAGAACTTCTTCGCCAAAAAAGGTCATTTTCTGCGTAAACATTTGGAAGAGAAATGTTCACTTCCCAGCAATGCATTTGGTTCCGGGACCTCCTGGGTTGCTACTCCTTTCGTTTTACAAAGGAGCTTCTGCTTGATCAATCTAGCCATTATGGGTAGCGACCCTTTATACTGAGAGATGCGACACAGGCGTACTGCGCGCTGATTGGTCACTGGCAAAAACCGTCCAACGCTCAAGTTCCCGTCCATAGGATTTGCATTGCGCGCAACACGCGCTCAAAGAAAAAAGGTGGATTCCTTTTAAAATACGGAAAACTATGCAATTTAATTTTTGGTTTTACATTCTTTGATGTGTTGGTTACCTATCTCTTGCCTTCACTAAGGAGAAAATTTCCCCAGGAATTTCTGAAAAATTGTTTTGTTTTGCCAGGCTTACGTTCAAGGTTTTGTTTCTTGTATCCTAAGCGATATTTTCGACTTTGATAGCAAACCAATACATTTAGGATATACTTTAATGTGTTAACTTACTTTCTCTCGAAATTCATAGTGTTTTCTTTTCTGTAATATTAGTTTTAATGCTGGATTTTCCGATTCATGAAAAAAGCATGCTTTGGCGACATTCGGGATTTAAACACGCGCCAATCAGGTTACTGTACTCAATGTTAAAAAGTTTGTATTTACAAACAAACAAAGCTGGATAATTGAAGGATTCTCTTTTACGTGATTTATATAATAAAGTTGTTGCTTTAAAACCATTAGCAAGTGTACGTTTGACCTTTTTTTTTTTAATTTTTAAATCTGATAGCGTGAACTTTTGAATCAATTGGCTTCTACATTCTAAAAACATTTTAGTTCTTTTTATTCCCTCCTGTTTTCGCAGGGTTTGCTGCTATATTAGTACATATAAATCCGACGTTTATTTTAAACTTATCATGATATCTGATAATTTCGATATTTATTTTTGGAAACACGATACTTGCAGTATCGTATATGAATATTACTGAGTTCCTCAATTTTCGAGGCTGTGTAGCATGGTGGATAAGGGACGCGCTTAGAGGTAGGGAGGGCGTCGGTTCGATTCCCGATGGAAGCAAATCGTTTTTGTCAGCGCATTTTAAACTTTTAGTATTATCACTGCCATAATTAGTTTTATCACCAATTAAAATCCTATAATAATTTTTTACTAAATAAAAATTTGTAAAAAAAAAAATCTTTTTTTATAAGTAGAAATTTTTTGAAATGACTTGCACAAATAATGCACTCAATTATTCTTTTACAGAATTTAATTTTAATTGAGCGAAGAAACGATTTTCGTTGTAATTCAGTTCTACGGATTTCTTCCTCATACGATATTAAAAGCTAATGTGCTTGGATTCAAAATGCTCCTGTAAAAAAAATAGTTGAAACTTAAGTAGTTGAAACTTAATTCATCACTGAAATTTATTTAAAATATCATATATTGATATTAATGAATTTTTAATATGTTAAATGTGTTTAATACATGTATAAAAAGTTCTATGGTTGGGGTAGTAAACATAACCTCGCAACATTGTGAAGGCTACGCAGCGCTGCCGTGTTAGGTTTGCCTCAATATTATTAAAATTTTTTTAAAACCTTTAACAAGATTTGATTTGCGTGGTGTTTAAAATATATTTCATTCATTAGTCTGTATCAAAGCAAAATGTATGGCAAAAAAAAAAATTCAAAATTCAGCTGTTTTAGATTTAACTACTCTCTTAACTAAATTTATTGAGCAGATTGCTTGTTTATTGTAATTTCATGGGCGGATTTATGGAGAGGCGAAAGGGGGCAATGCCCCCCCCCCCCTAGTCTTGGGAGGACTCGATACATGGTAACAACACATCTTCCAAAATCATAAAAGAAAAAAATCATGATTTTTTTTTAAATATTTTTTTTTTGATTAGTTCAGAAGTATAAAGATGTAGAGAATAGTGACTGTCCTTCTGTGATGGGGGGGAGGGGGGGGACCGCACACTGTATTACAAGAGAATAAAGCTGTCACTGGGTAGCTGAAATGTGTTGAAAACGACTACTTTAAATTAAAAACCATTAGGGTAAGTACATGAGTAAAAATACCAGCTGAACAAGCTATGTAATCAGCTGAATAATACTTAAAATAATCAACTATTGTTTCCACAAATTAGAAACTGAAACAAAGGTTTAAAAAAAAAAAAAACAGATTTACCTATAAACTAAACTAGCTATTGCTTAGGGCACCCGTTTTGTTGAAGGCCCCCAACTCCTGAAAATTTCATCATTTGTTCTTTATAAAAAAAAGAAAAGTACTTGAAAAAATAGATTTCTTTTTAAAATGCTTGAAAACCTTGAAAATTTGGAAAAGTGTGTCTACAAACCATAAACTTAATTTATAACATAAGGGAGGGGGGAGGGGGAGAAAGGTCTATATGTGTCAAACTTATCTATTTGCCACATCATCCTGCATCAAAAATGTAAAAACCATGGTTCTCACGTTTCTGTAACACATTACTTGAGATAAATTTTTGCGACTCGCATGTTTCATATATTGCTGTTTCCCAAATGCAGTAATTTTGGAAATTCTTTTGTATTGCTTTGCGTCTACTGTATATTATAATCTGTTTAGCGCAGGGGGAGAAAAACACTACCTCTATTTTTTTTTTTCGTTTTTTGCACTACTTTTAATTGAAAAAAAAAAGTTGTTGTAATGAAAAATCTAGTTTTTTTTTTTTCAAACTTAAAATAGAAAACTGTACAATCTAATACTAAATTTCTGGGACTGGAAAGGGCAAATGAAGTGCCTTTAATAATTTTAATTGTTCTCGAGTCCTTGAAACGGATTATAAGTGAGTCTGAAATTCCTGAGCAAAGTGTGCTTCAATTTTATTTCTTATCAAGTGTATAAATTATGAATTGTCCAAATGTGTAGCATATTGCTCTCTTGTGACCTATATTTATACACAATTTCTTTTAAAGAATTTTTTACTATTGATCATTTTGTATTTAATTCATTGTTGTATTTGTGGGTGGGTTGGAAGCAAGATCAAAAACTAATTGAATTGAACCGACAACCAATGTAAGCAAATAACAATGCATAATCTTCCCTTCTTTCTCGCTTTTTCTCTGAGGACGGCTGTCATTGATTTGTCAACTCGAAAACGATTTTTATTGTGTATTATCGTAATTTGCAAAAGAATAGTTTGCTATTTGTTTCCGATATTTCTGTAGTTCCAATTACCCCTTAAAAGGCTTCAAAAAGCAGAATTTTACATCTGTTTTACAAAAATTCTTCCGGGGAGAAACCCCCGGACCCCTTAAAATTGGGGATTTTCTATCCCACCTTAGACCTTATGTTTAAAGCATAGTGGGGAGCAGGAGGCTTTAAAAAATGGCCTTTTTTTTTGTCACCGACAGAAAAGTTCTCCGGACTACTAAAGAGACCCAAAACCTGAAATGGCTTAGGGACACGTAGAGTCTAAATCCAGCCAGTTGAAATCAATACAACTAAAAAAAAATCCTGCCCCCCCCCCAGGAACTTGGTTCTAAATCCACCTATGAAATAAATGCCTTAGGTACTGGCTTTTCAAGTAGTTTTCAATTTTTTTTAAGGAACGTATCATGCAATTTATCGGGAGTCGGGAGTAAGGGGTCCCAACAAAACAAAACGGGAGGGGGGGCTGCTAGGCTATATTTTGTTTAGCTTATAGGTAAATTCGGTTCCAGCCGATTTATTTCGAAGGACTAAAGAGCAATATAGTGAAATACCACTTGTCCCAAATATATCAATCCATGAAAAAAAAAAAAAAACCTCGATATGATACATAAACGGCAAAATTAAGCGTGGAATATTCATTCTTGACCGCGTGAAACTGGCTGCTCTGCGCCAAACAAGCGATAACGCGCCAGGCGCGGATGCCCTCGCCAATTCGAGTTGGACGGTTTTTTCGACTCGGAAGTATGCGCAGAAACGCTATTTCAGCCTGTGTCGCATCTCTTAGTATAAAGGGTCGCTAATTATGGGGATCCACCTCGCGATGGTTTCTAAAGAGTGGGAGGGAACGCTGTCTCTGAGGTGCAAGGGGTAGGTTGACGATGACAGCTGGAATGTATTCATTTTGGCTGTCTCTTTTCTTAGGTTTGTTCTGAAAACCATTCTGAAATTCTCCTAGCTTCAAAAGGACCTCTAAGCATTTTACTACGAAATTCCGACATATTTACTTATGTTCAAACATAATATATATTTTGTAAATGCTAGTCAACTAGTTTAGTTATTGAAATTTGCTGTTCAACTTTTAAAACTGCGCAATTAAATCAATTTAATTTAAAAATTAAAAAAATAAGATTTTAAAAAAGAAACAAAAATTGATGGAAGTTGAAATAACTTTCCCTTACCACAAACTTTAACATGAAGTTCTTTATATTCTATGGATAATTAGATTGCTTATTAAAACTGCGAAGCTTAGTATTTGCTACATGATTATACTATGATAAGCAATGTGATTTTTTTACAAACTAACGGTTTGTAGTTTTGCTGCATAAATTTTAATATGGTAGTCAAAAGCTGGGGCATTAACTTTCATCACGTATGGCTTGAATCACACCCATTTACTTGGGTGTGCTAGTGTTTCCTTGGTTCCAACCAACTTAAAACCAAAGTTTTCTAGCAATGAAATTCAAACTGAAACATTTATAATTTATCCTGTTCTATATTAATAATTTCAAGCCGGAAAAAATTCAATAGCAATTGTATTTTTTTTTAAACGATAAACTTGAATGCTTCGTATGTGTTATATTGTCATTCGGAACCGACGTCTACAAACTTACAATTGAAGAAGAGTTTGCTTACAAAATGTAACTGTAGATGGGGCAAACCTAACCTGGCAGCATTTTGAAGGCTGAGCAGATCCTAATGATAACATCACGACGCTGTCAGGTTAGGTTTACCTCAACTGTAACTGAAATCAAAATCAAATGCAGGATCCGAAAATATGAGGAGAGGGGCGTAGATAGACTTTGATGCTCTCCCCCCCCCCCGCAAGATTTGAATTTCAACATAGTGCTTATTTTTCTGAACGTACGCCCTCATACTCCTTGTCCCCCCCCCCCCCCCCGCACCGCGCGGTTGCCATGTGCGCCACTGGATTTTAGCCATTGGCTAAACTCAAAATCTTAGTCACTTGGGAGCATTACGAAAACCAGTAGCCGTAGGCTACGGCCTCAGTTCCCAGATGGTAATTCCTGATTACGCCAGTGACTGCTATAATACCTAAGCACTAAATTGATTTTTCTTTCAACCTTTTTTTGACCCGCGGGCCGGCAACATCTTTTTAAAAGAACTCCCGGACCGGTCAGTTTTTTTTCTTGCCTTATTTATTATTATTTTTTATATGAAAAAAAAAAAGAAAATGACTCGCAGAACCTGAAAAATCTGCTAAAAATTTAATCCTGACCGGAGAATCCCCCCCCCTTTTTTTCTCCTTTTCTTTTTATTTTTTGTTTTTTTTTTTCCTCCAAAAAAAAGGGAAATTTTTGACTTGCGGATTGTTGTGGAAAAAGTTAGTGCGCAGTCGAGTTTTTTTTTTTTTTTTTTTTACTGCATATTAGAGATTTGTTGCAAAACATTTTATACGCAAAGGTTGTAGATAGCTAATTGTTGTAACAACTATCCATAAGTAAGTGAGCATTTGAGAAAAATCAGACAATTTTCAAAATTAATCACCAAATTCATGCAAAAACCGTATACATAGGATATTATTAGACTTTTACATTTATTTCTTTATTTGTTTTTGAATAAAGAATTTTTAATTTGTTTATTTCGTAGCTGCGTCACCCGGGCTTCAATCAGTCTACCTCGAAAATAAAAGTTATGTCAAACTATCAGGCTAAATAATATTAAAAATCTGCAAAATTTCCTGACGAAGCGAGAAAAAGTTACCAAAATAGAAAATTTTTAAATCCCCCCAATTATTGAAAAAGCCTCAAAACAAAAGGTAGAATTTTTTTGTTCGTATTAGAGAAAAAAAAACGGCAACAGATCTCTCTTCTCAATGATTTTCGTCACGCTACTAATTTTTATAAAATCATTTTTCAACAATGACCGTAAGCAGCAACGAATTTCAAATTGAAGGCTTACCTACATTTTAAGATTGAAATTAGTTAAAAACAGTTGTAACTCACGTTCTAATCACCTTGGGACATTGGAACAAATGATGTAGAAAAGTCAGTGGTTTCCGTGGATATTTTATTCTAATTTTTGTGAGCATTTTTTTGCCCTCATATTATAGAAAAACGCCATTTTTGGATCTTATTATTAGAATTCAAACGGTTTTTTTTTTTCGCTTTCGAAAACCCCTTGACGTTCTTTCTTGGGTGCTCAAGTACCTCCCTGCCAAATTGTTCGAGATCCGACATAAACTGTGGATTTATATAGGGCGCCATACACACACACACATACGTATATATTGAATGTTTTATTTATATAGATTTTAAATCGAGGACGAGCAAAAACCCCTGAAAACCGGCAAATTTTTCCTCCGGACTGGTACCGGTCCACCAAACCACCAAGAGAGAATCGCTGTTCTAAACTTATAAACAATATAAGCAGGGGAGGAGAGGGCCCCCAAATAAAGATGGTGACTAGCGACTCAAGTATCGTTGTCGGGTCGTGGGAGTACGTATTTTTTCGGCAGAGATGGGGGGGGGGGGGGGTGTATTTGGCTAAATTGTCATCTGCGTTGTTTTTTTCATCAGAAGATTCTTGGTCATTAGAATAAATACTATAATCAGAGCTGTCGTTGCTCGAATAATCTTTGTCTGACATTAGGAAGCATTAAGTATTCGCTAAGAAAAAAATGTTCTAAATGCATGGAATGTTCAACAAAGAATGAAGGCCTTCTCGTTGTAGATACAACAATGTAGCTACTGTGAAGTGCGCATGCGCAGCCAGTATACACCTTATCAGTCAGACATTGCACCCATGAAAAGCAAGAGCAAAGAATTAATCCCCTTTCAAAAGAAAACCTGAACTATTGTAGAAGAATCAACGTGGGAATTCGTGCTTGAACGAGCATTAGAATCTAGTTTCTGTGATTAGAATTAGTACTCGAAAAAGATCTGGGTTGTGTTAGTATATATTTAAACTAATGCATATATATTATACTTGTATATATAAGTAAGAGGGGAAAGCATACATTTTCGTATTTTTATCCTTTCTTCTTTCAAACTATTAAAATTTGTTCTTGTTTCTTAATTTTTCATATTCATGGCTAAACGTCCCAAGTGACGGTGAAAATTTGATCATGATAAAAACTAAATTGCTTGGATGAGAATAAAAGGTGGAGGGGAATAACGAAAAGAGCGTATAAGAAGTATTCTTCTCCTAATTATCGATCCAATTTATGTGTATAATCATAGCATCATTTAATTTTCTTGTTCATATTTATTGAAAATATATCGTGAATTGAAGGAATATTGTTTCGTTTTGAATACATCCAAGATTAGTTAAATAAATACCTTTGAGTCAAAAAGTAAAATAAGAAGTGACACAACGTCAAAAAAGCACAAATTACAGATTACTCCAGACACGTGCTTCGGCGTTACAAGGAAACGCCTTTTTCAATGCAAAAAAAAAAAAAATGAGCTTTCGGATGTCTTTTCCTCCATAAGCTCATTTCTTTTGCGTTGAAAATGCTGCTGCAGTAGTCTGCAATCGTGCTTTTTGACGTTGTTATTTCTTATTTTACATTCTAGATTGTTTACTATATGCAGTAAAACCTTGTATGTCCGAATCTTCGGATACTCCGAACAGATTTTTTTTTAATTTTATGGAAAGTATTACCGGAAGAGAACTAAATGTGTTAAAGGAAAAAAAAGAAAAAGAATTTTTCAGCACATATTGATTTGAAACACATTGGAAAAAAAAAAAACAGAAAAAAAACGCAATACAGGATTACCCCATTTACCTTTAACTAAAAATATTAAAATAAACTTTACTTGAAATTTACTTTACATTAAAGATGTTTTGAGGTGAAGAGACAGGTCGAGTTTTTACTGGTGAAGTGATGATACTTTTGACGAGGAAGAAATACTATTCCTTAGGTCTCATAAACATAATGGCTGTTCGTGAAACCTAGAGTCTTTTACTATGTTTCACTGATTTTAAATATTTTTTTCCTATAGCAGAACTATATTTTACTTTTTCAGCTTCAGAATGAAAAGTAAGAATATTCTCTGATCAATTTCTTCTAAAACCAGTCATCTTGTATTGAATGTATATTAGAAATCAAAATAAGATTGAATATTTATTTCGTTGAAATGGAAATTTCTTTGCATAGGTATTCGCTGCAATGAGATTTTATTTAATGATTTTTTTTATCATTGATTAAACTTATTATTTTATTTATTTATTTATTTATTTTTTGACATTTTTTTGACTTAAGATTTTCTATTCAAATTCACCAGCTGTTAGTGAATCTTGCTATTATAAAACTACACATTCCACAATTGTGTTTGTGGCAAAGAAAGGAGGGCTAATGGAATGCACTGATACGACAGCGAACCTGTTTCCGTATTCATCTATCTCTCTTGGGAGTGTCTGAGGTCTTTTATTCGCATCGCATTCTAAGCCTTTCTGAATAGATATCTTTTTGGGGTGCAAACAGCTCACACACACGTGTTGCATTTTCTACCTTGTCACTCTATAATAGTAAAAGTGACGCGATGTGATAACTGCTACTTCTTAAATCTTATTTTAAAAAAAAGGAAAAACAGGAAGAACATATTGATTAGAAGGAAAACTACTAGCCTCAACTTGGGGTTTGGGACCACAAAAAGCAACAGCATAAGTAAAGGTGGTTTTGAACGATTTTACGTAACAATTTGCATTATTTTTACCATAGAAATTCAAATATTTCGGGGGGCAGCATCCCTTCCTCTTCGTTCTCTTAAACTACATCATTGCAGATTGATACATTTAATTGATTCACGTTAAGCCACGATTTTTTTGCACTACTTTTAGTTTACACAAACTAAAACGCCACACAAGTTTAGATTCAGCTGACTCTTTGTAATAAAATAAAAACGTCCAACTAGATTCTCTCTGTTTACATATATTTATAATCGACTAGTATGGGGGACAACTGCCCCCTTTTCTTTCAAAAGAAAAGATTCCTATTATTTTATAAAAATTAAAAAATGTAGCATCGAATTGAAAGAAGTACCATATGACCATTAGTCCCAATATTTGAGGTCGTGCCCCGGACATTTTGAGAAAAGGTCTTTTAATCAATAATGACGTTAAAATTAAATTTTAGAAAACGTCGCCTGTACAGGCACCGCCTACCTACCCCCCTCCGCTCATGTATCTCCATTTTTTTTGTGCACCAGCTGTTTATGCTCTCTCTAATTATATCTTTATCTCTCGCACTCTTGCAAGGAAAGTGACAACTCAAAATTTGAGAAAAACGTACTAGATATTTATTTTAAATCTAAATTTAGTGCTCTTTTTTTGTCAGCAAAAGTCGCTCAATACTTCTGGCATATGTCGAATTTCTCGGGTAGAGAAAGAATTTCCAATCCCGCAATGCGATATAATTTCAAGTCCGTCTGGATGCATCCCACCCCTCCTAGGAGCTCTGAAGCATTTAACTGAGACACCCTGCATATATAATAATGCATCATGTTTCTCTGATGTTTTTTCATTTCGAGCTTTACCAGGTGTATGAGAAGCGTTTCGCAATTTCATTTTAAAATAATTAATATTTTCCTTTGAAAACATTTGCATAAAAGGTGCAATACGTAAAATTTTTCTATTTTTAAATAAAAACTTGAAGCACTTGGTGATTAATAAGTTTAACATCGTTTTAAACAGCACCAATTTGCAAAAAAAAAAAAAAAGTGCAGATAGAAGGGTATTGCAGTGAAGAGGAGGATTGCAATGAGAAACTTGTAATATAAGAAGATGTGAGCTTTGGATGTTATAAGGTAATCAGAACATCCAATAAAGTTCATACCTAAGTTAAAAAAATTTTTGCTATGAAAAAGGTCTTCCTTACCCCCCCCCCCCTTTCCCGAAACATGTGACTGCAGTGGCGTAGCTAGACCCGACTTTCGGGGGGGGTTACTTCTTGTATATATATATATATATATATATATATATATATATATATATATATATGTATAATCGCTTGGAATTTTTTCCTTTTCTTTTCTTTCTTTTCTCTCTTCTTTTTCTCTTTTTTTTTTGAGACTAACTTTTCGGGGGGGGTTTTGTCCCCAAAACCCCCCCCTTAGCTACGCCCCTGTGTGACTGGAGTTTTTGGTAAACTAGTGCTGTTTCCAAAGTTGTTGATTTTTTCCCCCATTTACTTTTTAGTTCAGATATTTATTTATTTCATACTAAGGAAATTTATTAAGAGTTTGACGAAAAGGCATTCTGTAGAGAAAAGAAAAGCGCAAAACAGATATCCGTAAAACAAGTTAGAATTTTATCTTGAGAGGGGTTTGTCGTAACAGTTCGCAAGTAAATATATTTCAGAAGACTTGAATTGCAAATATCAGTCCAAGTTCAGGATTAATTTTAAGTGATAAGTATTGTAGATTACCTCGAATGTTTAGGGGAGTACTCTGAACACATTGAATTTGCTCTAAAAACCTTTCATACTTCCTCTTCAAGAGTTGATAAAGCATAAGAGTTTCGTGATGGTATTACATACTTCATAAAAAATAATTTAATTAATGGAAAAGTATGCATTTTATACCAATAAGCTCGTACCTTTTTGCTTTGAAAAACGGGCTTGTAACTCCAAAACAGATGTCAGCATTTTTTTTTTGGGGGGGGGGGACTTTGCATTTTTTAAAACCAAAATGGTGCTTTTATTTCATTATTTTAAACCGCTTGTAAACATGATTTTTTTTTTGCAAATAATAAAAATTTAATTTTACGGAACTGTGTTGTGTGACAAGAAAATTTTCCTCTCAATTCCGGATTTAACGCAAAAAATCGAAAAGAATTAATAATATAAAAAAAAATAAGATACATGACATAACCCACATTATTAGATAAAGTTCATATTAAATCGGTCACTTTGAGTTCCTAGGGACGCTAGTGCCATGAACTTTCATTTTATAAGAGAGATTAAATTTATGATATTTTTGAAAAAGTATAATTGACAGGTTATTTATATTTGAACAGATAAATAAAGATTTTATGTTGGCACGCTAGTTATACTTTTATATTTATTTCAGACTAAGATTTCTAATTCAGATCTTTTTGTATTTGATAATTATAATAAAAAATTCATTTTCCGCATTTTGCGAGAATATTCATTTTTAGTACCTAATTTCAATCTAAAAATACACAATTTCTGAGTACACATCCATTTCAAGCAGCGTTAGGATGAACTTACTCATAGCTCTCGAACACGTGCGCCTGTCCAGTGAGCGGAAATAAATTAGATCGACAACTGACTCTCCACCTACTCGCGGTTGCTCCTTTTTCGGAATTTATCTTAAGACACCCGCGGTTAGTTGCTTCGAGTACTGCAGGAAAGTCCACTGCCCCTACTCAAGGGGCTCGGGCTACAGTTAAAGGCACATAAACCTCACCCCGAGCTCAGCTCGGGCTACGCAGTTAAGAGGTTAATGTAAAATGATACGCTGAATTCAAATATGCAAACAGTTTTTCTCCATCACTCAGATTTTTTTTTGTAACACTAGACAAATTTGAAAGAAATGTGCAAATTCACATGATTGATTAACGCTAAAATAATAATCAAAAAATCAGCTATTCTTTTCTTTATATTTGGCATCTGGAACACGCCTCTTAAGTGTCTAGCCTTAATCAGCAAGAATTTATTCGCTTTGAGAATGTGGGCCTCTCCAAAGATGCGATTTTTTAGCTTTACTTTAATAATACGTAGAAATTCTGGTTTTTGGTATTCAAATTCAGCACTCTTGTTACAAAGTCGTAACAAAGTTTAAAAATGACCTAATTTAACATAAGACCAGTAGAATAACATGTCGTCTTTTTTACCCGACTGCGCGTGCGCGACGCAAAGGAGGGTTAATGTGTTTATCAGTATGTATGCCTGTTCCTATGTGGCGTTCTACAGGCTACACGCCTTGGCCAATTTTGGTAATTCTTACGTCAATCGATTTGTCTTAACCTTGGGAGTGTCACTAAACACGTGACAGTAATCAAAAGTACCATTTTAAAAACCAGTTGCTATTTTGTCAGTTTGGGATCGGCGCACGCTGGGTGTCGTACGCTACCTGCGTGCGACAAATGCAGGTAGTTTTCACTGCCTGAATTTTTTGCTTACTAGGTCTACTAGTTGGGGTCTCAGCGGCCGAGTGGTCTAAGCGATTGCTTCTCCCACTAGAAGCCTTTGCTCTGGATGTTCTTTCCGATGTAAATTCTGTCATGTGTTCTTTATATGAAATCAGTACTGTAATAAAAAATATATGCGTAACATAGGCAGCTTTTTTAGTTTTGCGAGAAAGATTTGATCGACGACGCTTCCGATTTCGCGTCGTCATGAGTTACACAGGCTGGTTATATAGCTGTGCTGTGGTTGATTTATGTTCGCACATTTAAGCCGAGTTAGGCCCCTAGAGGGACTAATTATCAGTAGTTTAGACCACCGCAAGTTACTTAATAAACCTCAAAATATAAACAAAACTCTCAATGAAATGTACCGTCTTATAATCATAATTACTAAATCAATGAAAACTAAAAAGTGTTAAATAAATTAAATCAAAAAACCCCGACTGCGTAAAAACCAATAAAACTAAAAAGAAAAATGTATAAGCACAGTAGTTTAGAATGTTGTTAAGTACTACTGAATAACTACACCGTTGAAATAGTTTTATAAGCGTACACATATAAGATAAATCATAAATTCAGAAGCAGAATAGAAGGAACAACAATAGGGGTCCATTCAAATTTTAAGGGGTTCTTTGAATCCAGGAAGGAATGGGCCTCGACTGTTGATCCTTCTACTCTGCTTTTGAATTTATGATTTCTTTTATCTGTGTACGGTTATAAAACTATTTCAACGGTGTAGTTATTCAGTAGTACTTAATAACATTCTAAACTACTGGGCTTGTACATTTTTCTTTTCAGTTTTTTTGGTTTTTACGCAGTCGGGGTTTTTTGTTTTTATTTAATATTTTTTTATTTAATAAATTCTTCTTGCCATTGCAATCTCATTCGCATAGGAGTAAACACCATTGTATTAATAAAATTTAGTATTTATTAAAATTTTGCTTAATGTAATTTTAGGCAAGCCATAATTTCCCCATGAAATGTGTTGTACTAAATTTTATCTGAAAAGGACTTACAAATCTCCATATGTTTTCTTTCATTTCGATTGAATATGCTAGTGATACTCAAGGCAACGTGTTTCAATCATGCAATAGTATAACTTTTAAACTAGTATCGAAAGATTTCTCATCTGTTTGGTATTTAAATACAAACATATCCATTACAGAGTCTGTACTATTTCAGTATACTAAATCAAGTTCCCTAGAGTATAATCTATAAGTTCTTTATATTTGCATTCAAATTTAAAAACACAGAAAATGATTCAATTCAGGTAGCGTATACCACAAAAATGGGGTGCCATTAAGACTGACTACCATATTACTACCGCAGTACCAGTAAACCTGACTATCTCCAATTTTCTAGTCTTTATGACAATTTCCGTTGTTAATTACGAGTTTATCATTACGTAATATTGAAAAACACCGAGAAAAATAAATCACTTAAACCTACAGTTACACAAAAGAAAAATCTAAATAGATATTTGAAATCAGCTTCAAAAACTACTCTAAGAACACTATAAATTTTTCATGTAACAAAACCTTTTACCAGTGTTATCAATACGCATTTTATAAGTAATATTTGAATTTAAAAAAACCTACCTGCAAAAAACTCAGGAACTAAAAAGCAAACGAGCTGATATTTGCAGCCCATGACTTCCTTTTACACCAATTTAATATAAGTTCCCCATTATTGGTTATTTCAATGTGACTCAATAGTTAACACTAAATGTCAGTGGTCAAATTAAAACCAGATTTTTAAAAAATTGCTAAATTTGTCGCCAAATAAAACTTGGCGACTAAAAGACCGGTGATATATCGTTAAGTGTCCGCCAACACCACTTGAGTTCGCATCGAAATTAACAAAGATTTCCTCCCATAAAGGTGCAAAAGACCCCTTAAAAACAGCCAAATGAAACCAAAGGGGAGGTGCCCCACTAGACCCTACTAGGAGTGTACGTAAAAAATTTCAACTTTCTAGGACATGCCGTTCTTCAGTTATGCGGCATGCACGCACATACGTACAGACGTCACGAGAAAGCTCGTTGTAATTTACTCGGGAATCGTCAAAATGGATATTTCGGGTGTCTGTACGTTCTTAGGCACTTTTCCACGTGTGGTCGAGTCGAAAAAAAAAATCAACATTCATTCAGGGGTGAGCAAAATGGAAATTAAGGTCAATGAGTGAAATTTTTTTGCGAATACAATACTTCCTTTTTTGTAGAAAGGAAAAAATGATTGGTGGTAACGTTTAAACACTATTTCCTACTCAAACCTATAAATTAAACTTATTTCAAAATTCCAGTTCAAAAATAAACTGAACTTAACACCCAATCATAAAATGAAGATTTTTATTACTATACGAAATATTACTTTAATACTTAACTATATACGATCTTAACTTTTAATCACCTTTTGAAGTCGGTTCCTCCTATAAACTTAAACTACTATACAGGATGTTCCGTTTTAACCAGCAAGAGTTATTTTCACAACCGTTAGTCCTAGATGTATACTTCCAATTGCCAAAATCAGATGCAAAGTTAAGATATTAAAAGTTTGAAGTGAAAATAAAAAGAATTCAAAAAATACAAAACTTAACTTCTTATACGGGCCCCAGGTCCCCTAACTTATATTTAGGGAAATTATCTCCATTGAAAAGTAATTCTAACAAAAAAAACTTGACTTTTGTACTACTAAAACTCAAAGAGATACTCCATTTCAAAGTTTTAAGGGACCATACAGAAGATGAGATTGGAACTTATCGCTCTTTCAGAAGAATGACAGTCGCTAAAGGAAGAAAAACAAGGTAGTTCTATTTTTCATTGCTATTCAAAAATAAATGCAAATGTTATTCCGTAATACGCAAAAACACCACAAAACCTCGAATTTGAAAAATCACTATGCATACATGCAATTTTAAACACTTGTTAATCACTATATTTTCCCCCAAATACTGTTATTGACGGCTATAGAAAAGTAGTGTGTCATAAAACGCTGTGTTTCATATCTCAGTGAATATTGGTGGTACTAATTTCAAACTTGTTGTGTTGGAATTATTTTTCATTGGAGATTATTTCGCTAAACATAAGTTAGAGGACGTGGAGCCCGTATAAAAAGTTTATTTTTTGAGTCATTTTTATTTTCAATTCAAACTTTCAATATCTTAACCCTGCATTTGATTTTTAACATTTCTGCAATTGGAAGCATAGATCTAGGTCTAACGGTTACGAAAATAAAGGTCTTGCAGGTTAAAACGGAACACCCTGTATAACGTAATTTCCCGAATCCTAAGTTAAGCATTAATTTAACTAAATACGACATTATTCTTCAAGGTCAAAACTAGTCAACTAAGTTATGAAATAGTTTTAGAAATCGTCGCCCCCTATATGGTGATTAAAAATTAAGAGATCGTATATAATAAGTTATGTAATTAAGTCATTGTATGGTAATTAAAATCAGTGTATTTTATAATTGGGTGTTTAGTTTTTTTTTTTTTTTTTTAACTTTGTCAAACAATTTAGTTTATAGATTTGGGTAGAAGACCGTAAGTTGGAGTAACCAATTTCTGCTTTTAAGTTCCTGTATTTTTTTTTTTTGAAATTTCAAGAACTGTATTTTTAGTTTACTTTTGAATGGCTTAAAATCATATTTCTTGATACCTAAACGTGTGAGAAATGCGACGCAAGGGAAGAATACACGAGTAGTATTTAATACAAAAACTGCGCATCTTATTTGCTAGTGATACACAAAAGGATTACAAAAACTAATCTTTTCTTATTTCAATGTGACGATCAGAGTGTGAAACCGTTTTAAATTATTGGCGGCAAGATTAAGGCAGTAAAACTCTTCTAAGGCAAGTTCGTGTTGATTTTTATTAGTTCAAGATGCCGGTAAGTGGGTCATTCCATGCGAAATGAGCAAATCAGCTGTGGCTGACATGTCACAGATTTCAATGAAAATTTTTTTAGGTAAAACATGCAAAACAATGAGGAAATGCAAAGTATGGAAGTTTAAAAACTCTTTGTTGCTTTGTTATTAAAATTAGAAGTTGATGCTTACGCTAAGCCAAAATTTTCAGAGTTCACTGCAGCCAGTTTGCGACTCAATAAGTTATAAACGTACACTTAAAATTTTTCCACATTTTATAAAGAAATCTCTATTGGGGAAGAGCAAAGTAAAATTTATACGGATCTTTTTTTCTAATCTGAGACATTAACAAAGATTGAAATTTTGTCAATTTACTTCAGATTTCAAATCACTCCTATAGCTATTTAAAAAAAAAATAAAAGCAAAAATTATTCAGATTGAAAAAATATCTATAACCAACTATCTGCTCTAATTTAGTAATTGTTTACTAATTTCTTAATGACGATATCGTGCTTTAAAAAATCAAAAATTTCATTTTTCCTCTCTTTCAGGTGTTTTTATGAAAATGAGGGAATGCTCTAAATTTACTCAATTTTTACGTAACTGTCTTTTAGATGCTACTAAATTTTAATCATTGGAATCTGCGTATTTTTGTTACTAGAGTAACTTGAACTAAGTTAAAATTTCATTAGTTACTTCTTTTTATTGTAAGTTTCGTAAAACTAACCATTTCTTTCATGTTTCATTTTCTCAAAAGCATGTTTATGAAGTACTTGCTGCAATGTTTCCTTAATCGTGTTGAATTTTCCTCGCCGTTCGTGATATACGAAAAAAAAATAGGTCTTAAAGAACATACCGAGTTTAAAGATTCGGACGAAGGACCATCTCGTCTAGTTAACAATAGCGAAACTCTTCTATTTTAGTTATAGCTTTTCCTTCCAAAATAAAAATTGTCAGTTAAACAACATTTGCCACAATGAATCTAATTTTCAATGGAAAGCAGCTGGCTTTTCTTTCTACTATCAATGGCAAAAGTTCTTATTATGGCATTGATAAACTATTATCCGTCAGAACAAGTATGCATACGACATACAATAATCCACTTATAACTGCAAGATATTTTCTTCCTCTGCCTGCTACAACCGCAAATAGTTTTTTTTGTCAAACCAGTAAAACTTATCTATCTTGAAAGTTAGGTTCAATAACAATTTATTGAAGCACCCATAGCTGTCTTGGAGATAATAAATTATCATAATTTCATCTCAATTAACAATTGAACACCTAAACTCCTTGTCTCGCATTTACTTCAGTCAGTGAAATGAGCATATGTTTGAAGAGAAATAATTTAGAGGTTAGGCCTAAATCCAACATCGATAATTTCATTTTTTACATATGTATAGTAACTATTTGTGACTACGTAATGTTTTTCTACACATTGATTTTATGCATCGATATTTTTTCAGATAAGTGATTTTCTTAAGTTACTGAATCCACATGGACCATCACTGTAGTACACATGACCGATTAAAGATGATATTTGTGTCAAACTACCAGAAATATATTACTGAAAGTACTATTAATGTTTCAACTGGATATTTTTACAAAAAGTAAGCCACAAATTTTTAGCCAGATTGAAAGATTTTTTTGTGGAGAACAAAAAAAGAAAACATTTCTTTTGATGCATTTGTTGAAGTTATGTATTATTATTACTTGATATATAATTTTTATCCGCATTTTTCTTATAAAATTCCCATCATACCAGTACATTTAAAAAAAATTGAAAAAAACGACTAAATGAAACAAAAGCAAGTATATATCTAACGTTTATCTAGTTATTTGAATTCCCGTAATTTCACATAAGGGTCAATCCATACCGTATAAACTACTCATTCATGTCCAAATATTTCTAAGTTATCAAATTAAAATAACTATTTTGAAAATTACAATATGTATTTTCAGTATAATGTATTATATAGGGCACAATATACGTAATTTAAGAAGGTGCAATGAAATTTTCACACTTTTTATTTCTGTTTTAGTGTGAATTAATAAGCAAAAATTGCTCAATTTGACCTGTATCTTTTTACAAACCAAATATATATAACATTTATAGTACTTGAATGGAATAATCAATCGGCCCAGAAATTTTTTTTAATTCCATCCCCTTTTGGTTTACAGGGGTCAAAATTTCATTTTTCCGATTTTTGAGGGGCTGTAATCTATAAAGGGTACACAAACACACAGTTACATATTCTTTTTAGCATGGTTCCAGTGATTAGTTTTTGTCGTATATCATTGTGTTCCCTTCCCCTACGTGAGTTATCCCCTTTTGAAATGAGTAAAATTTTTACATTTGACCTTGAACTCGAACCTGTTGCCATTATTTTATCAATTTACAGTAACATAACTCAGCATGTAAGAGTATCAACTAATGCATTTCAACATCAAATTGTTAAATTAACTGTCATAAATGTAATTCAAATAGATTTTGGCCAAAACGCAAAGGTCTAAAAGTCGTATTTTTGACTACGAAAATCACTTTATATGACCTTTAAAAAATCAAAGGTGTAGTTGAGAGAAAAAATAAAAGTTTTAGGGATATGAATTTGAAAAAAAAATTAAAAATGGTCGAGCGCACCCATCCGTTGAACCTGTATGGATTGACCCACAAAACACAAAGAAAATGCTATTTTTCTGAATTTTATTTTACGTTTAGAAATCTAAAACCAATTTCGAGTTGCTTCAAGCAAATAGTAGAAATAAAGCTATGTTCAAGCAAAATTTTAAAGTTGTCTGAATTTTCCTCATTTGAATTTGTGTCTATGTGAAGGGGAAAATCGTTTTACAAAATGTCATTAAGTTTAAAACTGATTTTGAAGACAAAGGAGTTAAAATACAACTTCAAAAGTAAGGCATTTCTTTTATGATCCTTAGCAAATTATTCGGTATTAATCTCAGCAAAGCTAATGCATTCCTTAAAGATTGAGATTAAAAAATAAAATGCTTAATTATGAGAAAACTAAATTATTTGCAATTTTTGAAACTCTGTTAAAAGTCAACTACGATAACTTTGAAAATTATACTGATATCAGATTAATTTCCCTATTCCATAGATTGCAACAACATAACTTTTATGTTTTCATTAAATAGTTAAAATGAAAGTCTTCAAAAATGCAACATTTAACATTTATGAGAATGCTGTTCAATTTGACCTATTTTCAATCGCATGTAACTATTCAAATAAAAAAATTTAAGCAAAAATATTTTAGATATTTTTATGTAGGAATAAAAGGAACCTGTATACCAAATTTCATAAAAATCTTATGCGGCCACCACTTTTTTGTGAATTTTGCCCATTTCGTATGGAATGATCCAAGTACTATTCATGAATTAAAGTTGGACTTATTTTCCTTTAAATTGCATTAAATCTTTTCTATCGCCAAAACTTTTTTCACGGTACTTTGGTCAATAAACTCAAATCTGACTTTCACGGTGTGCTTTACGAAATATGTCAGGTCCTTAGAGCAGGAATTAGTAAATGGAGAGAGTTAATCCAATCATTTGCTTGCAAAAGCTAAGGCACGGTACCCAAGTCCCGTGACTTAACAGCGAAGAATGGTTGACCCGTTTTGCTTGTAACTAGCGAAACAAACCGGATCTCTTTCAATGTTTTGTTTTAAAATCTGTCACATCATTTGGGATCTTTGCTTCACGAATGAAATTCTCCCCATTTTCTCTATTCAATGGTCAAGTCTTGTTTAAAATTAAGAGATACTTGGGTAAATACTGTTATACGCAATATAAGATTATTAATATATATTCATTTACAAAATTTTAAACTATCTTTTTGGGGAGGGGGTGCTGCACAGAATTCTATGGGTGCACTATTGCTCTTGGGAGGGGGGGGGGGGTGGAGTCACAATGTTTCATCTAAAGCATTCATTTTAGCTTTACAATCCAAGTGTTTCATCTGTATTTTTCATATATTTTGGGACTTTTGGCTTTTAACGAACATTTATACGATTTGTCTTGTTTATTATTCATAGATTAATATTTTTTGCATATATGTCTAGTGTACTAATATTCAGCTAAACGGAGCGAAAAATAGACTGCTTTAGGTACAGTGAGAAAATGTCTTAACTTTTTCTAAATGCAGTCGAATCCTGACCTACGCGAGGAATGCGTTCCAAGACCCTCGCGTACGTCGAAATTTTGCGCTGAGGAAAAGGGTATGTATAATTTTTTTTACAAACATTTCTAATTATTTTAGACACTTGTTAACACCACCTCAAACTGTTCTAAACCATTACTCAATTATACATTACTGTTTCTTACATAAATAACAGAATTCTTATTTCTATTTTTAAAAACTTGTTTTAATCAACATAAAATGCGCAAAATCGGTGATCAACGGGAAAAAGACATAAAATAAACCATTATGGTAAGTGCAATATTTAGTAAAAATAAAATAATGTACTATAATAATACTGTACAGTAGATCTAGTAATGATATTTGTAACTTAAAAAAAAACAAAGACGTTGAAGAATTGTACTGCGTGATCAAATCGTTAATCTAATAGATTTAAGTATAGTTTCTTCGCTAGTTCTCTTATAACGTTTCCATTTATAGCAATACTCCTCTTCCCAGTTTATTTAATCTATACTAATCTAAAAGAGTGGAGTTTGTTTGAAAGCGCTAATCTCAGGATCTACTGGTTCGAATTGAAAAATCATTTACTGCGGAAGGTAAAAGGTTATTTTTTTAAAATCAGATTGACCGAAATATTTGTAATTGCAAATTTGAAATAATTTAAGTTTGGGTATTTTTTGATGAACTTTTTAAAAAATTCAAATAACTTTTTTGAATGAACGAAGTTGTTCAAATGAACGAATTCAATGAACCATTAAGAGAAACAAACGATCCTCTAATGAACGGATCATTTAAAAGAACGACATTGCCCATGCCTAACTCATATAGACCGTATATACAAAACTTTTTACGGCATATCGTTTTTGATTTATGCGGGATACGTAGCAATAACACGTACATGCAGACTTCACGGGGAAAAAAACGCGATTTCTTGATTTTGTAGCATAAGGATGTAAAAAGACGTTTGATTTCGTTTAATTGTTTAGTTTTATGAATTCCTAATAGATGGCGGAGTAAGTTAACTCCTCGAAAGGGCGCTGGCCGACAGTGTCGATAGCTGCGAGGAAAGATGCCCATGCTACACTGTTGTGATCAGCGAACATTTTAATGCTTTGGTTTTTTTTTTCAATGTTCAGGCACATAATTTGATTTTGTAGGATTTTCTATTGGTTTTTATTTTCCTTATTTCTTCAACGTTGTTTTTCGTTCTTATAGTTGAAGACAGTTACTTATTCAAGCTTATAATTTGATTTGTTGTATTGAACAATTGTGATTGTTCTTCATAACGATTTCATTTTTGTATTGTTCATATTTAGCGAAGCATTTTAAATTGCAGGAAAAAACGCTTCACTCGCTACAGGGCAGAGTTACGGTAGCGTGGGTGCTTGGCGCGTTAAGTGATAAACTATGCAATTGAAGGATTATTTTGAGTCTTAAAGCTACAGTTAGTATTTTAATGTGTTTTGGCGAATAGTTTTTAATTCCAAAGAGACTTGAATAGTTCTTAAAAGTTGTGCATGCATTTTAGTTGAAGAAAAATTATCATTTCACATCAGGGTGGGGTGTGTTGATTTTTTTTGTTCAGCGGACTTTTTTTTTACCTCTTAGCACGGGCATCGTCGTGCGGGTACTGCTACTTCTCCATTCAAGAGCAGCTTCCGTGTTCATAGATTTTACATTTTTCTTATACACTTCTCTGCTATCTTTTACGAATTTCTTTTCATGACTTTTAATTGTACATATTGAAGATTCACTCATACTTAATTGTCGTGCTTCCTTCGACGCATTTCTTAGCTGTTCAAGCACATCGAGAACATTTAGCTTCTTTAATTCTCAGAAACTCTTATTCTTCGCAAACCTTACATGGAAGTGCTTATAGGTGTTAGTATATTTCATCAACTTTCGTATTTAGAATGGAAAATTTTAAATGCAGAGGAGTTATTTGTATACACAAACAAAGCAATGTTCAGGTTATTACGGGGGTGGGAACTTTCGCTGCCAGTGATGCTAAAGGGATGAAGGTCCATTCACGGAGAAACAGTATTTTTAGTAGCCAATAACAAGGCACACCGCAATTCCAGTCGGAAAATTTTCGTGTTGCGGGCGAGGAATAAGCGGTAGGTCTAAAATTAATCACTGGTGTAAAAATCGCATTATAGCCATTTCGCTTAGGTCGAATCGGGTTGTAGTTGAAGCCGACTATATATGGCGCAATTACGGTGTATGAAAATTTTAAAAAACAAATTGAGAAATTTCTAAAATACTCTGAAAAAGTTTCTTGATCATGAAGAAAACTGTTTGCAAAATATTTGAAAACGTTTTTTATGGTTACAGAAAGATTTTTCCAACCCACTCGGAAAGTTTCTGAAAATTACAGAAAGAGGGTTACGAAAGACTCGGAAACTTTTTGAAAATGTCATGATACGTTCAAAAACGTTTCCAGATTTTTACTTACCATGCTCAGTAGCTGCTTTGAAAGTTGCTTCTAAGTGACTAGACCCATATGGATTTTGGATTACGGTCTTCCGTCTTCTTGCATATTCTACCAAAAAATCCGACTTTAAACGTTCTCGTCTAGGAGTACCAGTCATATTGACCCATGGACGATCCTTATGGGTAATGCTGTAACTTGTCTTCTTGCTGCCATCATAAGATGTTTCCAAATTTCTTCCTCCTCTTCTCAGTACACTCTTCGTGCTCCAAACGACTGAAACAAGGCATGCATATGGGTTTTTAAATTTCTGAATGCATTATAGAAAACTACAGTACATAAATAAGCAAATAAATATTTAAAAAAATTCCATTCATTTTAGTTTTACAACGCTGTGCAATTTTCAATAGAAACTAAATACATGAACTTTTTTTTTTTTAAATTATTTTTAGGTTTTACTCCTTTCTTTTGAATACAATCTAAATAATTCATAATCCTTACTTCAAAGTCAGCAGGTCTGCCCTCTTTCGATTCTAAATGAATTCCGCTTCATTTCTACTTTGACAATATCACCATTCATAGCAAGAGAAAATCTGAAATTATAAACATTTTGTAATAATAGAAAGCGCAGAAAGTAAACATTTTTAAAAGTACATCATGTGAATGAAAGTTTATTTCACATCTTACCTCTCTTCACTTATCAGTTCTATAAAACTCTTAATACTAAATCAGCAAGTTTTCGTAGGGAGTTTCACCATGCTTAGGAACACGACGTGCTGTTTTTCAATGTGCAAAAGCCTAAAAATTTATTCAGTAGTCAGTTAAGTTTAAAATTAACTAAACACATAAAACAAACATACTACAAAACATTACACAAACAAAATACAACTATTGAACAAGAAATGTATACACTTGGCTGTCTGTAAGGAAAAAAGGATTGCATCACAAAATAAATATACAACAGTAACTTCTCTTGCAGTTCCTCAATTCTAAAGGTTTGAAAAATAGGTAGGGAATAGATTTTTTTATTTAAAAAAAATAGTTCAACTGAACTGCAGTCCTAAAGTGTCTCCTTAAGTTTACAAGAAAAGTATGCAGAATTTTGCCCATTAAATGTTCAATTATGTAGGAAAGACTTTACTATCGACATAATTTTTTCTTAAACTGCAGGTAATTTTGGGATGCTGGAAAAAATCTTAGCTATAATCGGCACATTCATTTAAGAATTTATTTCCTTGTGAGAGAATCGCTAATCTAGATTTTGCTTTACAATATATTTTCACCTTGGAGCAACAGTGGGATATCTTACTGTTTCCAAAGTTGCTCTGAGGCGAAGATATGGAAAACATTTCTGCATATTTTAAATATATTATTCAAAGTTACCTTGCTAAACAGCAGAAGCATGCGATTCCAGTGCTTTGAATGATTTAAGCCCTTGAAGAAAGCAAATTTTCTGTTCGAAGCCCATTTTTAGCAATATTTTTGGTCTGCAGCAAGTCTACGTCAGACATTCCAAACTTATCGCTCATAATCAAATTATTCAGTTTTTAATAAAAATAAGATTCGGTATGAATTTAAATGCTGTCTCCTGATATAAGACCCCTAAAGGGTTCATTTACAGTGGAAATTGCAATTTTGGCCCTATTATTCTTGCTACGAGGTTTTATTGCATCAAAAAGCATTTATTCACAATCTAAAGATTACCTATAAAAATCTTTGAAAGGTTAGGCTTTAATTAATGATGCCAATATGCAAGCATCCAGACACTTTTTACAGGGATTTTTTATTTTAGCATGTCTAGAATCGATCACACATCCTAAAACTATAGAATGGAATTAGAAATTGTTGCTCCATGTTCGAAAAAGGAAGGGATGAGCAGTCAGTCTTATCAAATGGTGGTCAAAAGTGACGAGTTCTTTGACTCAAAAATAACCTTTCTAGAAATTAGAATTGTTTAAACTGTCATTTAAAAAGTGAGCAAACCCAAACTGGAAAGTATTTTAGAGTGAAATAGAAAAAGCGTGAATGATGAGTATGCTTTGATTTTATGAATTTAAATTAATCTGCTCAAGACATTTTTGCGTTATTTGCATGTAATTTATAGCATGGAATCATTTTATGTCAAGTGACCTAGTGATAACTACTATCACCGAACGACCATCACCGAATTGTATTACATTTTATATATGTATAGATATGCTTTTGAAACTAACCCATGCAAATTTTCTGCTTCCGAGTTCCAAATCCTGATGATCCAAGATCTCCCATAAAGTGAATCAAAATGACGGTTTATCTAAAGATTTCAAAAAAAAAAATTATCGCAAAGATGCCTGAAATTTTAGAAGTTTAAAGCACGTTTCGTTATCAATACCTTCAAGTATTTTTGTGAGTTTGAGCTCACTAGATTTTGTTGCACGCATGTAAACTCGTGTAAAATCAATTTCTTTGATTTTGAGTTGTCATAAAATCTGAACAAAAATAATTCAAAAGCTTGTACTTCGTGATACTATTGTCAAAATATTTTAATGGGTTGCAATTGCAGAACTTAAATATCTATTTACTTAAATACTTTCATCCAATGTGGCTATCAAAATCCGTTCAAGTAAAAAACAGCCTATTTTCAAAGCGCAGTAGCTCAAGTTTGTTACCTTGCATCTTTTTGTGTTAGTAGCATTAGGAAGAACATTTTTTTTCCTTTTAAGAAATGTTTTATTTCGATGGTGTTCTTTGAGAAAAGGATGAAAACAATTGGCTTGAAATACTGCCTATTCACGAGAAAAGCTCTTTCTAAACTGTATATGGATGGTGATTGCCATGGATACCGGTTTATAGTAGTTTTACAACTATTACCAGACAGATATAGTTGATTCCCTTAAAACGTTAGAAAACTAATTATGAGAAGGACAGAAAAATATTTTGTTCTGGAAACAGACTGATGTTTCAGACATAAGATTTTTTCCGTTTCTCTCACACTCAATTTATCTCAGTTTTGCTATCAAATCGTAGTAATTGACCCATGTGATTTGAGATCATTGCCTCATTTTCCTAACCAAATGATCAAAAAGTTTGGTATAGCAACATTTGACCCCAGCTCAGATCCATCTGAGTTTAGGTGCCTTTGCCAATATAACTAAAGATTATCAAACTAAGTACATTAAAGAAAAAGATTGAATTCATAGAAGAATCATGTTTTATTTCCGCCCAGATAAATCAGCAGAGTAGTTCTGTACACAAAATATGAGTAGTGAAGATTTTGATCTTTGGCGGGAAAAAAAACTAATCAGGCACTATATGAAGACCATTTAAGTGCGCCAGAAAAGAGTGAAACAAATACTGAGAGAGTGGGATTATCATTTAACTGTTATCAAAAAGTTGACCCGCTAAACTATGAGTTCATTTCGCTCGCTAACCGACTAGATTACAGTATCTTGGTCACTTGGCGATAAAGAATCTAGTTGCGGGATTTACATTTTAAAAATACTGTTAATTTAATTTCTTTTTTGATCATTTGGCGAAATATTTAAAATTGCAAAAAATTGTTTTTAGGTTTATTTTAAGGGTATTTACACATTTTAGTTGAAGAAGATTCTAATTTTACATCAGGGGGAGAGTATGTGGGATTTTCTCCCACAATTTTAGTTATTTTTTTTTGCTTTTATTTTTTTAACAAACGATAACTTTTAGACACTTAATTTTTTTGTACGGGGGAGTTGGATTTTCCATTTGTTCTGGATGTACTGTTTAGTTTTTTTACACTAAATATCATAGGATGATTTTTATCCTTTGAGTGCAGCTTAAGAAAAAACCATGCAATACATGAAGATCTTTTAAGTACGTGAGGTAATATAGTTAATAAAACAACTGCTCAGTCGGCATTAAATGAGCTACATGCATTAGATAAATCAAGCTGTAATAAATGTACGTGTTGTGGCATTTAGTATCTTAAAAGCATTTCCTATTTAAATTTTGTTTTTTCCAAAACCTTGATAGTTTATTGAAAATAATAATTTCAGTTTACAAATTTTGAACAGAACAACGTCTGTCGGGTTCGCCAGTACCTCTAAAAAATTTTATTGAATTCGGAGATGGTCGATCAGGGACGATTTTAAAAGTTAGTTCAGTTGACGTGGAATGACTGTGTTACCTTATTAAGTGTGCCATTTTATTACTAAAGTTGCTTAACTATATATTTTGAACTATTTCTTTTGAGATATAGCTCCGGTTATGACAACACTCTTTAGACAGTTCCTAGGGTGTCGTGATAATGAGTTTCGCAATGAGCAACTCTTAAACAGTAATTTCAGAGATTTAAAGAGAAAAAAACGTTCAGAAAAAGATTTAAAGATTCTAAAGTGTGAACTCACAGCACGGACGGGTGCACATAAGCGAGGATACTTGAATCTGATGCTTCAACAATGATGTCCTTCCATCTTCAAAAGTTGCCCATCATTTCGAACCAAAGTTTCTGCAACTATACAAAATATGAAACGAAGCATTTTACACTCTAGCAATTACTTTGCAGAAAAGAATCCTTTAGATGAAAGTACGCTCTTTTTACGTATATTTGACAGAAAGAAATGATTCTAATTATCTTTTGTTTACTAAATACAATATAATAAGTTAAATGTATAAATTCCCAATAGAATTATTAAAAACAGTTATCTTCGTAAAAGTCGAAATTTTCATGAAATTGTACAACAACAAAAATACTAACAGCTGAAACGAATTTCATTTTTCTGCAAAAGATGAAAAAGTTCAGAAAAATATGATATTAATTGCCTCAGGTAGAGGGTGTTAGTTGATAGCCAACTGAGCAGTGAAAGTAAAATGCTGATACTAAAGGAGAAAGCTTAGAGGCATTATGTAAAAAAAGTTGGCCAAAAAATAACTGATAATCCTACAAAGAAATTACTACTTGAGGGACCACAAAAATCCCAAAGGTCACGCTGGGAGAATATTTTTGGTCAAAATATATGCTTAGCAATCGGCGATTTTCCTTCAGCGAACCACAGCAAACCTTTGACTTTCTCCTATGAAATGGCAGTTCTTTATTTAGCTCAATTGGCTACTTGAAGCAATTAATACCAGAAAAAAATTTCTCTATGCAGAATCTGAAACGTATTTCACCTGTTAGTACTGTTATTAAAGTAAAAATGGTAAAGATCTCAGTCATCCTGTATAGTTATACCTAATTGTATTTTAGGACCTAAAACAAAGTCTTCAAGTAACTTCCAAGATCAAAGAAATACTTTCCCCATAACATTATTTTCCCAATTAAATACATTCGGCCCAGTTAGTAAAATGTATGGCTATGTTTAACATTTTTCAGTTTATAAATGAAAAAAAAATACTATAAAAGTGAAAATGCATCTTGCAAGAAATGATCGATCAGTTACGTACAAAAGCGTTATACACAAGCAAGCAGAATATAAACTAGAAGGGGAGAATAACCTTCAGTGTTGAGCGTGCAGTCAGCCCAAAAGAAAAAGTCTGAACGTGCGAACTTCTAAGCTGTAAATTACCATCTGTCCTTGCGATTTACCCAGCTCATACTACTAAAAGACCGTCACTTGGCTTCCTCTTGGACATTAGAGACAACAAGAATTATCAGCAGATCGGTATCTTTTAAGGGCTTCGATACACAAAAAAAATCTTCAAATTTTCAGCTTTTTTTATCATTTAAAAAACTTCTCCGTTTCTTTTTCTCCACTTCAAAGAACGTTTGAATCTTGTTTATATCTTAATTAGAACGAAAAATATATTTTTTATTGCATGCATATTACTATATAACTAATAGTATATTTAACTTGAAAACTTTAAACTCTTTTCTACAAGATGCAATTTTTCCTGACTTTTTAGATTCAAACTCATAAGTCAAAAACTGATAAAGTAATGAAACT
Organism: Uloborus diversus; assembly: GCF_026930045.1. Classification (NCBI taxonomy): domain Eukaryota; kingdom Metazoa; phylum Arthropoda; class Arachnida; order Araneae; family Uloboridae; genus Uloborus; species Uloborus diversus. Next base: position 121,204,310 of record NC_072740.1, read on the forward strand.
TGGAGCCTATCTTTTTTCAAAGAGCTGAACTTTTAATCTGCAATTTCTAAAAAAAGTTTGCAGCAAAAAATGATTTAAAAAATATATCTTCGATTTTTTCCACTTCAAATACTCGATTTTTCATTGAATTAATATTTTTTAAATCGCAGAATAAAAGCTTAGATATTCGTGCATAATTTTTTGGAAAAATATTGGAAATTGACCAATAATATTTTGAGTTTCAGCAATTCAAAGCGACCCCATTAAAAGTTAGATTTGAATTTAAAAAAATATATTTTTTTAAATATTTTTTTTATGATTTCTTATTGAATCGATGGTGAATCAGTGCAAAAAATTTCAAAACCCTAAACTGTTTAACAATTTGTTTTTCAAAATGTGTCCCGGACCTCCTTAAGTAAACCCCCTCCGCCCCCTTCCCGTAGCAACGCTACTCCGTACACTGTTTGCTACTTAAAATGCAACACCAAAAAGGAGTGGTCAAAAATTTTTGCAAATTTCAGGGTAGACACGTCATATTTCACGTCACTGAGTGATGTGAAATGCATAGCTCTCCAATGCACATGAAGTAAGATATGAAAGGAGGAACTTGTAGAATGGGCAATATTCGTGCCTTTATTTCTGCCAGACGAATCATCGAAGAAATTTTGTTTGTATCGGTCTATGTTTTTGTCCATCTAATTACGAATGCAGCAAACAATGAACAATTTACGTTTAAATTTACATCAGGGCCAGTAACACTTTACACTGAAAAAGGAATGAAAATAGAAGTTAAGAATTGTTTAACATTAGTTGGGGAAAGTTTATTTTGTTCAATTTTAAATAGACATTTTGAATTCTAAGCAAAGCAATATTATCTAAATTATTTAAATTTTTCTGTAATGATTGAAAATTGTGATGACAAAATACAATAACAAAATCCTAGGTTCTGGAAACGTTTTCGTAGCGTCGTAGTTCAAGGCAATAGTTCGTAGAAAAGAAGATTTTTTGTAACAGTTGGCAGCTCTGCATATAATACTACAGATAAATTATATACAGAGATGACAAATGACGCAATCGTAAAATGCGTTAAATTTTTTGTATAATTTACATTTAAACAAATAATGAGTCATTAACAGCTGAATCAATTCTCCTTTTAACCACAAAATAATCTTCGGCAGCATATAATTGGAAGAAAATAATGGTACCACCAGTCAGAACGAAAAGTTTTATATAATATGAGCTGATAATGATTGGTATAGCCTCAGTAGAGGAGGTAAGGATGCAATCTACCCCCCCCCCCTCCCACCCAAAAAATACATTGGTAAAAAAAATAAGTAAAGAGAAAATCCAAAACTTTTTCCTAGAAAGAAAAAGTAAAACTTTCCTCTGAATTTTGTAGTGTTACAGAATTTACTCCCCCCCCCTTCTTCCCTCGCAATTAAAGATCGTGCTAAATTTATTTCAAGGACATCAATGTCAAAATTTCTTGAGGTAGGCCTCTGAACCCCCAATGGTCATGAAAGTTCATTTGAAATTGCATTTTTGGAACTTCAATTTCCACAAATTGTTTTGAAGAATCTCTGCGCTTTATCAATTTCCTTAACACTACTGAAAATGGCTTACAATCATGTTTTACAGACTTCAAATTTTGGAAAACTTCCGAGTGAAGGGCAATAAGCCTTCCCACCTCCAACAGCACCAGGATAGCACTGAATGGAAAATTTCGAGTTACAGTTAAGTAAAATTTCCGTCCTTCTGCAAGTACATTACTTTATGACTATACTTATATTGCTAATTTCTATCTGCTGCATCACAATTATAAATTTAGAAGGCAAAAAGTAAAACAAGTAGAAATAATCGCGTTAACAAGAAACAAACATTCTGTTACAAAAACTTTTCACTCCTGATCTTAAATTTGCTCAAAACATTCTTTTTACACTTTAAAAAGGTTCATTTTTCACGTTCCCGTATTTGAATTAAAGAGAGATTCGTTAATATGTGCGAATTGTAGAGATCTGCTATATGCCTGCCCTCCCCTTCGTCTTTCCCTCCAGACAACTCTGGATGTACAACCCTCCCCCCAAAACAATTGGCTGGCACTGCGGAGAGACAGTGGGGTACACTATCTCTCCTTAATATAATTCAATGATAAAGGCATAGGCATATCTTCCCTTAAAATTTTCTAATGTTCAAACTCAAAAAATATGAGTTAAAAACATACAGAAAAGCTCTAAATTTTTTTTCCTTGGTTCATTTAACAGGAATTTTTTGATGACATCTAACACATATTCAAAAAGTCTTGAACAGAAGACATTTATAAGAACTTACCGATGCCACATCTGAATGTCAGTTTCTTGAGAAAACAGCATATCAAAATTTCTGGTCCAGTTGGATCGGTATTGAACATTTGTCTTCCACTTGCATTTGGGGATCTTTGAATGCTCAAAGGCAGATATTTCCTTTGCATTTGAGTTGGTGCACTTTTCTTGGCCGTCTTGAAGATGAATCATCAGTCTTTGAAATCAAAGTTCGAGAAACGGAAACTACCGCATGATTCACTATTCTTAATCTCTTGACGTTGTAAAGATTCTTCAGATATTTGAGCAATATTAATTTTGTTTATTGATACAGACAAATTATCACTTTAACTTGTCTACTGATTCTGCCTTCATCCTGCTTTTTCTAACTGCCCTTCTAGTGTGCCAAATTCAGGTTTTTAAATTTCCATCTTATTATTTACAATACATACTTTTTCCAACAGTCACGTTTGCAATTTCGTCCTTGTTTGATCATTGGTTGCAGAAAAGGACTGAGAGAGAAAACTTAAGGGAGAAACAGGCATTTTAGTTTTAAGGGAGAAACAGGCATTTTAGTTTTAAGGGAGAAACAGGCATTTTAGTTTTAACAGGAGAAACATCCAGAACATCACTTTTCTCTTCAACTAATCTAACTTTAAAGAGGCGAGATAATCACTCATTACATATCCAATATGTCCTAAAAGGAAAATGTTGGTCCAATCTTCTCTATTTAAAGGTCAACAGGAACCAGGGGAGGTCCATACAAACAGGAACAGGAGGTCCATGCAAACCAGCCACAGCTAGCCCGTTAAAACGATCAAATTTTTTTAACTATTCTACATACCAGATCAGGAAAATCTTTAATAGGAATTATTTGAAACAAACGAAATCTAGATTTTCAGCCATGCCAAGCATTTATTTCCATTCATTAATTTTTTTTCCCACATTTGTTCCGCCAGTGCTTTACCACCTCGAATATGTAATCCGCCATCAATGTGACAAGATGCCTAGCAAGAAGTAAGACGCAAAACAATTTCTTCTATTCTCCAGCGCTTTTTGTTGCTTTTACGATGAAACCACCAAGAGAAAAACACTAAGACTACAACAATAATGAACACTTCGTTTCATAATGCCACTCATATTGGTCCAAACTTCTTCATTGAACAATAGGAGGTCAACATGAGCGTCAGATCATTCAAGCCAACCACAGCTGGCAACAGGCCCGTTACAACGCTTTAAACTTCAAAGTCTTAATACCAGAACATTTGTAATTAAATAAAAGTGACCGTCACCTTCAGCCTAATGGGAAGCAATAATATTCCTAGTAGAGAAATAAATGAAACTTGCACTAGATACTTCACAGAAAAAAGTATCTCCTTCACGTTTCTGAGCCACATTTTTCGAGCACTGCCTGTTCTCCCTTTAAATGGCGGATGTGTAATCAATATTATAAACAGTACATTTTAAAAGACACTATATTTACAACATATTTCCAGTGAGAGCAGGGTTTCACAGTCCTGTCTGCTATTAACTGCCCTCAACTGGAGTATAATTTTTTAAAACTGAAGTTCGTAAGCACACTGCTAACACTTCTGATTCATTCATCTAACAATGAGAAAAGGAGCCACAGTTGACCAACCTGAAACAAAAAATGGAGATATTAACTACAAAATAACATGAAAACTTGAGAAAAACCCAGAAATAATGTCCATAAATAAGGTGTTTTTCGGCATTTTGACCCTCCCTATGTCAGATTTCACCATGTCCTACTTTTTCACATGTCACGTAAATGTTTCAGATGCATACTTATAAAAAGGCGTGCTGCCCCCTCCCTTCCCCTCGTCATAAATTGCTATAATTGCAAAAAATACATTACCTCCTCAAAGCGTGACTTATTTTGTGGACACCCTGTGTTAATAAATTAACATTGTTAATTTTAAATGTTTAAAAAGAGTTTATTTTACCCTCAGCTTTTTTTTTTTACTTTGAAATGAATTGCTCAATTAAAAATATTTTAATGCGTTAATAGTTAAATAATTATGGTTTGGTTTAAAGTATTTTGAAATAAAATTCTAAAGCATTTCTCATTTTAAAAAATTTAAAAAGCAATCCACAAAATCTTAATTTGAAAACGAAATAAAAATTGGAGATGAATACATTTTTGCATCTAAGCAGCAATAGTAAACAACGTATATTAGCTGTAACTTGACTAGAGGGATAGTGAGTGAACAGGAAGCGAAAACTGACCACTTCATTTTATAATAGGTAGAACCGGCGAGAACGTACAAGCAGTATAGTCTCGCGTTCTCGCTCATTCTACCTAATTCGAAATGAAGCGGTCCGCTCCCGCTTTGAGTTCACGCACATTTCTTAGTGGTCAAGCTTTAGTTGGTATTGTCCGTTTTTCAGCAGTTGAGACTTGGACACTATTCGGAATGTACTACAGAACCTCGATTAATAAAACTTCGATTGACATTTATGTTCTGACCGAGCCGATAATTAAGGTGTTTTTTTTTTTAAGTTTATTAATTAAAATGATTAAATTTTCCATTTGAAAATATTTTTGGAAAATTATGACTTTATGAATCTTTCAATATTTAATTTGGTATTGTAATAAGTTTTAAAATAAGTTTTTAAGTTGTTTTCCCTTTTTAAAACATTTCTTTTCGTATATTCATTTTCTTTTAAAAATAATCTGTAGCATTTTAATTTAATGCATTTTAAAAATTTAAGATCATGAGAAGCGTAATACAAAGTTTCTGAGATATGACATACGAGGCTTCAGCGGTACCAATTAGCTTGGAAAATCGTGATTCTACGTAGATTAAAATTAGAACAGAACCAGTTTTTCAATAGTATTCAGTTTGTGTGAAAGAAAACATGGGGTAAGTTGAAACAAACTATTACCATACTCGGGATCGTTTTTAAAAGTAAAATGATAGAGAGTGAAGTTTAGGTAACACAGATTTCCGCGCGTTTCCTAGCAATTGCGCATGAGTCGTCATAACGACTTGAAACAACGTTTGAAAATGACAATGTGAGAAAACTCTTTAAATTTGGTGATCTCATTTTCCAGTAGGTCCACAAATGAGAAACTAACTTGTTTCGACCGGACTTGCTTGTCATGTGGATTGTTAAATATATATCTTTATGAATTTCACCTCTTCAGAAATTATGCGCAGTTGAGAAGATATCAATTACCTTATAAATTCTGTAATCCGAGATACGTGGAAACTTGAGTATTTATATTCCTACTATTCTTTTTAAACTTTAAACCTCTATGTCAGTTACACATGCTTGTATTTTACGTAGGTTCAAGGAATAATGAATTCGTTTTAAAGACTTCTTAAATGAATTTCGAGTATACTTTGAGGGTTCAGCGGGTAGCAAGTGACTTAAGGGTCACAGATGGAATGTTGTTGGTGTCAGGTCCCTACCTGGAATTTTTGGGATCTTGAACGTTCTCAATTTATCGAATGGAATTCGAAATTTTCTTGAACAAAACTCGTAACTTCACCGAATAGAACTTCAAATTTTACCGAATGATAATTTTTCCGACTCGTCGGACAAAACTTGTCAAATAAAGAAATGCTTGAAGGACAGTGATCAACTGAAACCTTTCATCGGGGACCCCCCTCGTCAAAGTAAATGATTGATATTTAGATTAGAGGTGGTAAATCGCATGCTTTTTTGGAGAGCATAAAAAAACTTTTTAAAAAGTTCTAAAGAATGCAATGTTCAAAAGAAAAAGCAGCTGTTTCATGCTTATAGAACCACTTACACTCCCTTCAACTCTAAGATTGCTTATTTTTCAGATAAATAACTGGTATATTTCTTATTGTGCTTTATTTATACCTTATTAATTTCTTACATATCATTTGTCTATTTTTTAGCAAAAGTCAATAAGTTCATAGAAAAGATTTGATGAAACACTGCAATTTGTTACTTAAACAATTACTTCAGGAAGTAAACCAATTATACAGATACAATTTAATATTAAAGTGAACGAAATCTTAAATCCGTTTTTTCGTTCATTTTTTATGGCGATGTCGAGTATAAATTAATAATGCTTCATAACTGGAGTTTTGGAATTAGTGGCTTTTACTTCAATGAATTCTTTTTTAAAATGGTCTTCCTTTCGTACCTAATATCACGAGTAATTAAGGAAAAAAGTGAAAACATTACATTAAACTTCTTTTGGAATATTTTTGATCATCCAAACTGCGTTTTCTTTCATTTACGCAAAGTTCTACTTCTGGCAGTCAGAAGCAAAGGAATGCAAGTGCCAAAATTTAAAATGGAGACATCCGGTACAAAGAGTAGGTAAACATGTTTTGAGACAAGAGATAGTACTAGTAGTCCTGGTAGGTACTGCTATGCAGCAAGATTTTAAAAAGATTTTCAATGCAAACCTCATTAGGAACGTAACTATAAACTAATTATACTCAAAACTTGAAAATGTACAGCTAGATCCCTTTGCTTCTACATACCTCATTTCTGCATTAATCCGAGTAAAAATACATTTACTACATTTATAAAAATGAGAATTACAATCATTGTGACCTACTTCATCAGATGAAGTGAAAAAGTCACGATCATCAAGGATTTAAGCGCTGTGCGGTCTGTCTGGCACCAAAAAGTCACTGGAATCCACTGTAATGAGAACAAGACACATTAAGTGCTTGTAAGTAAAACATATCCAACATGAAAGTAATTATTTCCCTATATGAATGCTCGGAACTAAAGGAAAAGGAGTTTTTGCAGATAAAGAAGCCCATGCTTATAACCCTACAGTGGATAAATTGTGCATCTCATTACATACCGCCAAAATTGAAAGATTGACTTCATGGCGCTATTGTGGTGTTCGACTTAGTACAAAAAGAGCTAAAAGTTATTAATTTTAACTCAAATTAGTTATTAATTTTAATTGCATTTCATTTCCAAGCCCAGCACGTTAGCTCTTTAATCAGGGACGGAGTAGCCCCTCGGTCAGTAGGTCCTCGGGTCCGTGCGCTGTTACGCATTGACACACGTGCCCGTACGAATTCTTGCACTCTTTGCAATTCCGAAAAGATTAGCTAAAGTAGTTTTTATATTAAATCATTTAGGCATACTAAGTAAAAATTGATTAACATTGTATTCAACATTAAATGATTTAAACATTTTGTATGAATAAATCTTGAAGTTACTCCATTGAGCTTTGATGGTAAAATAAACCCATTTCTGACCAATTATTTCTTTATACCGGAGGTGAGAAATAATGAGCTCAATCTTTTCTAAAATAACGACGATCTTAAGACAAACACGTAACTTCAAATCCCAATTAACTTAGGTAAATATTTCAAACGATAACTATTTTAAAACTGAGACCATATTCATCTGCATTAAAATAACATTCTTCCTAACATCCAGAATTTTTTTTATCGCCAAAATAGAGGCTCCTCACAAATCATTTCAAAGACCTGCTCTGTAAAAACGAAGTCTACTCGACCTATAGCACAAGAACTTTAATCGATTACTGACCTAGCAGCATTTTGTTTGATCGCATAGAGCAAGGAGATAACAGCTTAGTAAGCAATCAGTTTAAGCACCAACTCGTTTCCATAAGAATCACTAAGGGCTATTCATTAGAGAGGAGACGAGCTGTTGAACTTAACATAGGATTTAGGGTAAGGAATTAGCAAAATTTCTTCACCCATGACCTCTGAAGGGTGTTTTCACCCTGAATTCACCCCCTTTGCTGTGCCACTGCCTCACGTGAAAGATAAAGTAATAAAAACAGAAAATAAATCAACAGTTATTTATGATAATCTTTGACCGATTACATTATAGCACATAATACTGCATTTAATGGAGTGCATTTTGAAAAGAAAAATTAAAAGTATTTAATAGAAATAATTTTAAGAATGAGCCAATCAGCATCTGCAATATAAGTACCCACATTTAGTTGATGTAAAATAATTTCATTCAATGACGTCGAACTCGATTGGGTTCGGTTTCTAATGCAAGAAACTTTCCTTCGGCTCGAATTTCGGCACAAGAAATATTACCTGGGCTCGGGGGGGGGGGACTTTGTTCACAATATGTATTCGGGCTTCCAAAATGAGCCCGAACTCATCTCTTTATTCATGACAACGCCCACCGCACTTATCTATCCCCCTCGAAGCGCTTCCACTTCCTACTTTTTTTTCTAGATTATACTATTGTGTGGTGTCCTGATATGGACATTTTACAAGCAATCGAGAAGGGCTACCAGCAGCTGAAAACTCCGTGGTGGCTAAAGTCGTAATCAACTCTTGCTTCATTGCGCGCCTTAAGGGAAGCAGCCGAAAGCGCTCATCTGATTACAGCGCCCATACCGATTAAAGAGTTCATTACGGAAGATAAGCGTTGTCTTTCGGGAGAAAAAGCACTGCATGCTCGTTTCCCTATTTATTTTTTTTCCGAATTTAAGACATCTATGTGTTTGAACTTAAATCAAATCAATTTTATTAAGTTCTCTTCTGAGTGGTGGGAGCTAGTCAGGCTATAGTTATAGCCTTTACTCCCACCTACTCAATCAGGAATTTTCAAATAGACAGGGTGAAATATACTTCTGTTTGTAATTTCTTTCCCGTTATTTTATCTGCGAAATTCATTTATTTTTGTAAAAAATATTACCCTGATTGAAATATAATGAATTGAATTAAATATTATGGTATTAAAACACTGACAACCTCACTCAAAATTTCTTAAATATGTTCCTAAAATTGTGCAAAAACATTTTTCAAACATTCTTACTCTCCACTTGTTAAAAATGATAAACTAAGAAAAGTGAACCGACTTACTGGCAACGGCAGCATCCGTGTTAGAAGTGTTGAGAGATAGCCTCCTTCGAATAGAGGACCACCTTGGAGCTGTAACAGGAACAGCACGTGCAGCACCGGGTACCAAAAAGGATGGTCGGGCAGGAGAGGCGATAGGGACTTGTTGAGAAGAATCCTGAGCAGATACAGCGTTAATCGGGGAAGCTTGAAATGATGAAAAATTTTGGAACGATGAGCTTGCGGAGGAGGCTTTTTTTCGGCGGGTAGGATCTTTAGGTGAGGCGCGCCTGGTGGACTTGGGTGAAGAGGTTGAACGGGGAGATTTTGGTGAAGGAGTTGAACGGGGAGATGTTGGTGACCTTCTTGAAGTAGATGGAGGGGAAGATGAACTGCCGGATGAAGAGGAAATCGAATGGGCGCGTCTCACTTGTGCGTTGTAATAACGTTTAGCTTTCTGGGTTTCTACTCCCAGTTCATTCCCAGTTTTGATGCACTGAGCGGATACTTTTTCACCTTTTGCAATTAATTTTTTGTATTGGGTCCAAAATTTCTTGCTAGGACTTTTCCGCTTTTTTTTAGCGCTTGAGTCTGACGAGTCGTAGCTCAATCTGGAGGGTGCTTGGCGAGATCGGGGCGATCTTCTCGGTGACTGCCCTTGAGCTTGCCCTGGGTCCTGTGGGTTGGCAGGAGACGCCACAGGAGAAGCCACAGGTGGGAGTTGGGCCGGTGATTGAGCGTTTGATGGAACAGGAGATTGATTGCCGCTGTTATCTGCATCAGGAACTGAAAAAATAAGTTGGAACTACATTATGACTTTTGTCGTAATTAAATATCGTGTCAAAACTTTGAGCGCACTTAACTTATCACGTCAAAGATTTCCACTCGGTGCATGGTCTAATAAATTAAACGATGAAAAAAATTCTTAAATCTTTTGCGTGAATTTGATGATGGCGAACTTTCCTAAAGATTTGAAGTTATAATTCGTTAAAGAAAATGCGTAAAGTTGACTTTCTCTTCATTTTACACTAACCTTTACTTTGTTTTCCCCTATAAATCTCGTTCTCTGGAACATTTGGCTACAAACTGGTAAAAATAACTGCTTTAAGAGGTTACGGGACACATTTTGAAAGAAAAATGTTATTAAATAGTTAAGAGTTTTTGAAATCTTTTGCACTGATTCACCATCTATTTAATAGCAAAAATATTAATTCAATTAAAAAATATAAAATATTTAAAGAAAAATTTCGAAAGATTTTTTTTAAACCACGTTTTTTGCAGTTTTTTTTTTTTTTTCAAATTTGCCGTATAAAAAATAAGCTAAACTGTTTGAAGATACGCTCCGAATTTCATTACTTCATCCGTTCTTGACTTATGAGTTTGAATGTAAAATCGGCCAAAATTGCATTATGGAGAATAACGCATTTAAAATTTCAAAGTTAAATATAATATCAGTTAAATGCATGCAAAAAAAATTCTCTCGTTTTAAATAAGATAGAAACTAGATTCAAACGTCCTTTTAAGCAGAAAAAAAATGGAGAAAGTTTTTTAATGATGAAAAAAAAAAATGCAAAATTAGACAATTTGTTTAATGAACCCCCTCAAACAAATGATTGTGGAAGCGACAACTACAATTTTTTTCATGAAATGTTAATTTCCACTGGAAATATGCCGCTAGTTTCGATCAAAAGTAAAGTTTCTTTGGATATTTGGTGTGTTTCATCATCTTTTCTCATGAAATAGTTCATAAAAGAAAAATCTTATCCAAAAGTATATTTTTATATCGGTGTCCTTTAATTTCTGTTTTTATTTTTATTTCTTTACTTATTTGGTAGAATTGTTAAAGTAAGCCAATCGACGAAAAAACCCGTCGTGGATTAAAAAATTAAAAGTAGTAAGTAATAGGGCAACAAGGATCTTTATTTTCACAGTTTAATGTATTCCCGAGAAACAGACCACCTAAAAAAAAAAAAAAGCAGCCATCCAATATACAGCTAAGTTTTAAAAAATGCCATCATACAAGATTTTAAATTCCATTAAAATGTGAGAAAGTTCTGTAAATTAAATTAAAGTAAATTAGAAGATTCACCAAATTATAAAATAATCTCCCAAATAAATGCAGGGTGCCCGTCTACAAAAGACTTACGGAGCTTTGAAAAATCAGTCAATTTCAAGCACACCAATTTCGCTTTTTTAACATAAGTAGAGAAATATTAGTTCACACCTCCACCTAGCTAATGACAATTTTTAATTTTGACACTTATTTTTGAAAACTTTAATGATATTCTGGAAACTTATTTTCTGCCATTCTTTTCGATAGCAAAGTTTAAGTTATGATAAAAACCCTCTACTATTCTGTAATTTTGTTGACAAGTTATAATACGAATGCTATAAACAAGGACCAAGCACGTTACTTACTTGTGCCGAATTTCGAAGTCAATAAAGCTTTAAGGGACTGGATAGCTGCAACAAGAAAAAAATATGCTTAAATTTAAATAAAGTCATAGTTTTATCTATATATTTTGAACTTTTCTTGATAGAAGATGAGAACTATTTGTATAAACAAATAACACATGTATCGAATAATTACTGTTATCATTGCAGGATTATGTTTCTTCACCAGGGATGTGAGAAGTTGGAACTATCAATTCAAAGTTTTAAAAAGCAGATTTTCAAATTACAACCCTTTTTCTTTCAAAAAGAAGTTATAGTCATAAAACAGATAAAATCAAGATGCCATTGTAGGGCCGTAAAAAGAAAATTTGGAGGAAGGTTGAAAAAACTTTCATGCGGAACTTTGCGCTACTTATGCAGATGTTCCAAGTCCTCGGGATATCTATTATAATAGCGTTTTATGCAATTAATATACATATTAAATACATTTGAGTTTTGGAACAATATTCTTTGGAAATTTTTTAATATAAGGGTTATTCCATGCGAAATGTGCAAATCAGCTGTGGCTGACATGTCACAAATTTCAATGAAAATCATTTAGGTTAACCATGCATATCTATGAGGGAAAGCAAAGTATGGAAGTTTAAAAACTGTTGCTTTATTATTGAAATTAGAAGTTTGTTTACGCTAAGCCTAAATTTTCACAGTTCATTGCTGCCAGTTTGTGACTCAATAACTCCATAAGTTATAAAGGTACACTTAAAAAATAAATATTTCCGCATTCTATAAACAAATCTCTATTGGGAAAGAGCAAAGCAACATTTATTCGGATCTTTTTTTGAATCTGAGATATTAACAAATATTGAAATTTTGCCAATTTACTTCAGATTTCAATTCACTCTTCTAGCTCTTTTAATGAAAAAACAGTAAAAATGATTTAGATTGAAAAACTATAACTACTATCTGCTTTAATTTAGTAAATGTTTATGAATTTCTCGATGGCGAAATCTTGCTTTAAAAAATCGAAAATTTCCGAAAATTTCATTTTTTCCTTTATTTCAGATGTTCTTGTAAAAATGAGAGAATGCTCTAAATTAACTCAATTTTTTTTTACGTAACCTATTGAAGTGTCTTAGATGCTACTAAATTTTAATCATTGGAATCAGCGTATTTTTGTTACTAGAAAAACTTGAACTAAGACAAAAATTTCATTAGTTACTTTTTATTGTAAGTTTAGCAAAACTAATCATTTCTTTCGTGTTTCATTTTCTCAGAAGCATGTTTATAAAGTACTTGCTAAAATGTAATTTTTGTAAAAATCGAAATAGATATATTTGCTTTTGCATCATCGAGTCGTTTATCTAGTTTTTTTTATTCTTGTAACTTCACATAAGGGTCAATCCATACAGATTACTCATTCATGTACAAATATTTCTGAGTTATAAAATTAAAATAATTATTAATATGTTTTTTAGTATAATGTATTATATAGAGCACAATATACATAACTTAAGAAGGTGCAATGAAGTTCACACTTTTTATTTCTGTTTTAGTGTGTGAATTGACTACCAAAATTGCTCAATTTTAAAGACCTGTATCTTTTTTACAAACCAAATACAAAAAACAATATGTATAACATGTATACTGCCGTGTGCAGGTAAACGGCAGTATCTATAAAAATGAGTTTGAGATATTTGAAGAAACGCGTTTTTGATTTCCCAAATATCAATTAAATATTGAAATTTGATTTTAGGCTATTCTATGTTTATATCGAAGTATTTTTTGGGCAGTTTGTTTCAATTTGATTTTGCAATCAAAACTTTAATTAATGCAGATACTGCCGTTTACCTGCACTTCGCAGTAGTAATTTTCATGTTTTTTACTGGTAATCAGCAGTAACTGCACAATGTACTATTGAATGACCAATAATTACAAATTCAACATAATACGGAGTAGATATGTCTTTACGAAGTATATTTATTGCAATGTGAATAATATATTTTACTTTAAAAAATAAATAATACCGTGTATACACTTGACATAAATTTAATATCAATAAATGAAATGTAATTTAAAAATAAAATAGGCATATGTTTTGATTGCTTACTACATTGTCGAACTCTTTAATGTTCATACGTTGTCACTTGGCAACTGGAAGATTCTTTAGGCATTTTTAAAACTACGACAAATCGCTTAATGTTCCGCACTTTGCAATAAAGCAATAAATATCCATGAAAATTTAGGCGAAAGAAATGCTTTGTGTGTTGATAATGACTCATCGAACTACTAAAAGTGCAGCAGCTTAGTATATATAAAAGATTGTGAAAAATATCGTCTGCGACAGAACAAAACAAATGGAACATAATCGTTCTGTTGGTACACGTTTATTTATCGTCTGCCAAGCATTACTTGTGTTTACTCGTATGTTATCTTCTGTAACTGTACATTAGCAAAAAATAATTTTGTTTTATTGTTTTTAGAGCACGGATAGGAAGAATTAAAGACTTTTTTTTTTAAATGTTTGAGGGCTGCGAAATTACAAAACATTTTCTTCGACTGTATTTGAAATAAAGTATGATTATTTTCCCCCAAGTATCTCCCCCTTTTAAGTATCTCTTTCGCTCAAGGACGAGAGACGGTAATTCCTAAATTTTGCGAAAGATAAAATACGACCTGGCACGCATACCTACATCTGAGAAGCGACTAGGAATCAGTTTGAAAAATGCAATATTTTCTTTAAATTTGCCTAATCAAGGACATTTGAGAGGTCACACAATGACCTCCCATCGGGGCGTTACTGCTTGTCCTTAGTTGAGCTAAAAAGAAATCGCGAAAACCGTTTATGCGTCTTGGTTCAAATTTCGGAGGCGATTCATTTATGTTGTATTCTCCAGACAATGATTATGGGCAGGTATAGAGCAATAAGTACATACTGCTGATTACCTGCATAATGTAGCGATAATATCGGTTACTGCTAACCAATGATAAAAAAAATGCTTTTATTTAGCGCTAACCAAATGAACATGTTTGCACCATAAAACTGAAGAAGCATAGATTTGAAAAAAAAAAAAAGGGAAAAAATTGCAGTTATTACCATTTACCCTCCCTCGGCAGAACGATCATGAGCAAAAAATTTAATGAAAATAAAAAAATTGTAGTTACTGCCGTTTGCCTGCCCACGGGAGAAAGTTTTCGTTCTTCCGAGTGCAGGTAAAGAGCAGTAAGTGCATTCTGCTAATTACCTGCAAAATGTAGCGACAAAAGCAGTTACTGCCGTTTACCAGCCCACGGGAGAAAGTTTTCGTTCTTCCGTGGGCAGGTAAAGAGCAGTATGTACATACTGCCGACTTCCCGCAAAATGTTGCTAGAAAGCAGTTACTGCTAATTACCACTGATAAAAAAATGTTTTTTTCTGCGGCAGCCAAATAAGTGTTTGTACCATAAAACTATAGTAATAAAGATTTCAAAAATGCAAAAAAATGAAATTCGAAAAATCTGCAGTTACTGCCGTTTACCTGCATACCGCAGTATAGTACTTGAATGGAATGTTCAGTTGGCCAAGAAATTTTATTTTTAATTCCCACCTCTTTTGGTTTACAGCGTACTGAAACTCATGTCATTTTTCCGATTTTTGAGGGGCTTTTATCCATAAAGGGCGCACAAACACACAGCTACAGTTACATATTCTTTTTAGCATGGTTCCAGTGATTAGTTTTTGCCGTATTCCATTTTGTGTTTACGTCTCCTACGCGTGTTATCCCCTTTGAAGTGAGTAAAATTTTTACATTTGACCCTGAACCTATTGCCGTTATTTTAATTATTAACTTACAGCTACGTAACTCAGCATGTAAGACTATCAATTTATACAGTAACATTAGAGTGTTAAATTAACTGTCATAAATGTAATTTAAATAGATTTTGGCCAAAATGCAAAGGTCTAAAAGTCGCATTTTTGACTACGAAAATCACTTTTGATGACCTCAAAAAAATTAAATGTCCATTTGAGTAAAAAAAAATAAAAGTGGCTTTAAACATCTATCATATCCAGCTTTTAGGGATATGAATTTCAAAAATATTAAAATGGTCGAGCGCACCCATCCGTCGAACCTGTATGGATTGGCCCATAAAACATAAATGCTATTTTTCTGAATTTTACTTTACGTTTGGAAATAAAAAACCAATTTCGAGTTTCTTCAAGCCAATAGAAACTCAGCTCTATATTCTTGTAGAATTTTAAGGTTGTCTGAATTTTCCCTCATTTGAATTTTTGTGTCTATGTGAAGGGGAAAATCATTTTACAAAATGTCATTAAGTTTAAAACTGATTTTGAAGCCAAAGGAGTTAAAATACAACTTCTAAAGTAAGGTATTTCTTTTATGATACCTTGCACATTATTGGGTATTAATTTCATCAAAGCTAATGCATTCCTTAAAGATTGAGATTAAAAAAAATAAAATGCTTAATGAGAAAATTGAAATATTTTCAATTTTTGAAACTCTGTTAAAAGTTGACTATAAAAGCTTTGAAAATTTTACTCTGACATCAGATTAATTACCCTACTCCATAGATTGCAACATAACTTTTATGTTTTCATTAAATAGTTAATAAGATACAAGACTAAAAAAATGCAACATATAGCATTTATGAGAATGCTGTTCAATTTGACCAATTTTCAATCGCATGTAACTATTCAAATAAATTAAGCAAACATATTTTTATATAGGCATAAAAGGATCCTGTATACCAAATTTTATAAAAATCTTATCATGCAGCCACCACTTTTTTGCGAATTTCGCTCATTTCGTGTGGAATGACCCATAAATGAACATTTAAATGCGAAACTGAAATTTTCGGGGCGGATTGAACCCCAAGAACCCTCTCCCGCCCCTTGTATGCAGCTCTGTGTCCTTGTGTACCAGCTCCAATTAATATTTTTCTCGATTTGACTAGTTATGCTAAAATTAGTAGTACTAAGATCAATACTCGTACTTAGATTTTACTTGCTTTTAAGGCAAATGCTAAACCAGTCCTCTATCTCCACACCTACAAAAAAAAATTCACGGCTGCCAATTCTATAATCGGGAGGCGAAAAAATCAGAAATACTTGAATAAAAATACTCTGCTCGCATGCAATTTATAATGTACCTTACAAACGCTTTTGGGAGTAGTCAGTTTTCTGTCTACTAATTAAGTAATTAAATGTATTGGAAAGTTATCCGTAAACACAGAGGAAGCTTTAAAATCTTTATGGTGTTTCTCAGTTGTTACAATCAGGGTGAAATCGTTAAAAAATTGTATTTTAACTGCACCTAGTATCAATTTTTTCCTTGTCAAAACGTTTAGACACAGAAAATTTCTTAACCAAATAGACAACCAAATAGATGACAGTTGTATACAAACAATGTCTTCCGCCACTCGCGGGCGTGCCAAATCAGAACAATGCACAGCATGGAAGAAAACTGTTTACACCAACTGCATAAACTTCCTACGTCACATAGTCATCAACCAAAGGAAGCTGGTTTTGGGGGAGTGTTTACCAGGAAACCATACGATAGTGTAATGATGAAAAGAAATAACTAAGAAACAATTAAGAGCACAGAGTAAAACATGTTTCTGGAGGTATGAATTTTCCCGCGTGTCTCCGTTGTTGAAACATGAACTCAAAGGCTGCCGAAAGTTTAAGAAAAGCGTCCAAATTGAGCGAGTTTTGATGAGCATTACAAGGCATCTTTTACGCGCTTTGCCGATGGATGTTCTGCCACATGCAGACGGTGAAGTTTTGTCCTTTTTAATTTCTCGCCCAATTCTTTAAATTTGTCGCTTTTTAGCAGTTCGGAAAATATTGAAGACTTTTTTCCCTCGGTAACGGGAGCCCAAGGGCAAGTATTTTTGCATCGAAAAATGTATCTATTTGAATATGCGTTTTCAATTGCTACCTATTTAAACTTTTTTCCATTTTTAAATTATTCGTGTAGCTCCCTGGCTAGTACTGTAAGAGTTCATAGTATTACTACGTGGGAGTGAAAGTAAGTTTAAGTGACGGATTGTGGAGAGGCAATAAATATGCAAAGATATGCTAATTATATTTTTTTCAACCCATGACATGCACATGTGGCGACAAAAGTGTCCTAAACAGTGAGAAGCAGCTTACGTGTTTAAAATTTAAGTTCGTAACAGTAATAAACGTGAACTGTATTTAGCAAATCGTCACTGTTTATGTAATTGGTTCAAATTTTATTAACGTCCTGCCGCCAGATATATTTCACTTACTACCCAGTATTACGCAAGTGCTTATTAATGCCTTATATCTCATAGAATTGGATGAATTATATACACATGAACGAAAAGTATCAACTCCAACTTCCTTTATTTATGTTACACTTGTTTAAAAAAGCTTCGAACTTTTTTTTCTTTTGAACATAATGTCTAAAACCTTCTCTGTATGGTTATTTAACTACAAACTAGCAAAAAAGGTAGCCGCAAGTAATCATTTTATACTTGCGTTATTTATTTTCAGACACTTTTTTTGTGACTTCTTGGTGCGATTTCAAATGTTATCAAGTTAATGGAAATCGTTTTGGGATATCTCGGATAATGCTCCCCCTCTCTGAAAAATGGTCTGTCACTAATTTTTGCCAAAGGGATATTTACTCCAAATGCTAAGATACTTTTGGAGGCCATAAACTGATGCTAAAAGTTTTCATCCGAAATGTTTCCGAGATGAGTAGGAAAAGTTTGGAGATTGTTTTAAATTGTACAAAATGGCCAGTTAATGTAAGTTCGGACCGCCAAGAAATTTTTTTGCAGTCCTGTGCTTCAAAAACAGAGTTGGGAAAACTTAAAGGCTTCAGCCATTAAAATATTTTTCCAAAACATTTGACGAGATTTCTGGTTTATTGAATAATAACTGTCCAATCAGCGGAAATAAATTAAAATAGCTATTAAATTGCATTAAAGTTCCATTAAAAAAGTTAAGACATTCAAAGTTCCATTGCATTCAAGTCCATATATTATTTGCCAAACTTGTCGAGCGACTACGTTATCGTAGCCCTGAAACATTTACC
This sequence comes from Uloborus diversus, assembly GCF_026930045.1. Classification (NCBI taxonomy): domain Eukaryota; kingdom Metazoa; phylum Arthropoda; class Arachnida; order Araneae; family Uloboridae; genus Uloborus; species Uloborus diversus. The sequence goes on from NC_072740.1 coordinate 121,222,847, forward strand.
TAGCTTTAGGAAATAAAGCAGAGTCAAAAATATTCTAGAAAAAATTTTGCCTGTCGCACAAAACTTGTTTTTAAAAAAGCGAGAAAAAAAGGTCGCTTAGAAAATATTAATGTACTTGCAAATGAGAATAAATTATTACAGTTTGAAGCACAAAACATTTTAAAAGCAGTTATGAAGTGAGGAAAATGTTGCTTCAAGATTTGGCTGGAGACGCCACTTGACAGTCAGACAAAAAGCAGAAATGATCTACGCAATTTTAGCCATTGGCGGAGAGTCGAGATGATAAACTAAATACTGAAATGGGTTGATGAAAGCCTTCAAACAAGGAACTAAACAGCTTATAACTCTTAATTTATTTACTTGCTACATCGCCCGGCTTTGCACGGTCTACCTCGAAAATAAAAGTTATGTCACTTTACGCATGTTGACCTATCATGCTTCAATTTGAGAAAAAATACTGTAGCATTTCCCCATCAAAATTATTCTTAAAGAAAACGGCAAATCAAAAATTCACGAACAAATTAAACGCAACCCTCCATAAATACAACTAAACTCCTAAAAAAAGATAAATAGATAAAAATGGGGAAATTTTTACCTCAAAACAAAAAAATTTAATTAGTCATAGCAGAGAAAAAATGTGGCATTCTCAGTTCCATTAGGCTTAAAAGTACTTTTGAATTTCCCGGTGATTTTAGTTTTTTTTATTCGAAGGAAATGAAGGAACGCTATAGGTGTTTTTTGCGTGCTTTCGAATGGTGCCAACATTTAACTGATCGGATAATTATTTCGGATAGAAAGAGCCATTTGATGATATTTTCGGGCCCTAAAATTAAAATTCGAACGGTCCGGTTCTTTTTTTGCGTTTGAAATCCCCCCTACGTTCCTTCTCGGGTGCCTAAGTACCTTCCTGCCAAATTTGGTCAAGATCCGACTTAAACTGTGGATTGATATATAGAACATACACATTAAATATATTCTCTATTTTATTTGAATGGATTCTTTTAATTCGAACAGATGCCATCTTTAGCAGAAAAAATAGCGCTTCTGATGGGCATATGAGGCAGTGAGAAGCAAAGGAATGTAAGTGAACACTTAAGTTTCGAGTAAAACGCATTTAAAGCTACGGTCCTAGGTAGGCTTTAAATGATTTTTCCCCTTAAATCAGGCTGTATAGCAGCACCTACCAAGATCACTAGTACTATCTCTTGCCCCAAGACAGAGGGGAAGTTCACTTACCATTTGGATTGGTTATCTAAATTTTATTTTGGCACTCGCATCCCTTTGCTTCTCACTGCCTCATATAATGTTAAATATGCAAGTATTCTACCTCCTGATAAAGTAATGTAGAAATTGTATCTGAGCCCACCTATGCTCCTTCCCTCCACAGGACGGAACGAAAACTACCCTATGTAAATTTGAGCATCAAAGGACCTGTGGAAAGTTTGGAAAACAAATCGACGTAAACGTCAGCACGGACAGTAACTACCAACTTGCTAAAACCAAAGCTCCGAAAGCTTTTAATTACATGAAATACACCGCCAGCTCAGTCAATTCCAGCCGAGGACTGCAGCTTACTGAATATACCTGCCTTGCCTTCAGTATTCGAGCTGAACCAACCATTGCTTCAGTTACTCGACTGGTTCGTGCTAATTCTGTATTAACTACCAATTTGTTTGGCACTCTTGGCTTCCTTAAGAGATTTTCCACCTCAGTCACTACTATGCCGGGCTGATGAGTGCTAATAAGCACGAAACTACAGTCCTCGGCTCGAATTGACTGAGCTGGCGTTGTATTTCACGTATTCCTGCCTTAGATCTGGCTATAGGGCGGTAACTTACTGAACTTTTGATTAGCTATAAAATTATTCATTTAAATAAGTCATTTTTTTTCTTTCAAAATATCATGCGAGAGAAGAAAATTTCTCAGTTATTATAACAAAGTGAAAAGATCAAAATTTCTGCCGCTGTTTGTACGAACTGATGGTACTCTTTTGGAAAAGTGTCCAAAATTTTGCATCGTTTTTTTAATAATATTAAGAACACTATTTTAAAGCATAAAACACTAAAGCATAAAATATAGTATACAATTAAATACAATACAAAAAATTAGAAAAAGCTTTCAGAAGTAGTACTTTTGTCCGACTCCTTGACTTTTTTCTCGAGGACGGTGTTTCTCCTTTTTATCTCCTTTATGTCCCTCTTCATTTCTTTGTTCTCATTTTGAAGGGCCAAGTTGTCCACTTCAAGGGTCTTTAAGCGGCCATCCTTTTCCTTTTTGTCTGATTCAAGATCAACTATGCGGGCACCTGCGGTATTTTCAAAAACAAAACCCGTCAGAACACAGGAATGATTTATTTTAAATATACTAAAAGTAAAATAATTACTCATTTAATATGTTATTAATATTTAAAAGTATGATCAATTAAGCACTTTTACTTTTTTTTGCACTTTCTGTGAAATGGTATCAAAATTGTGGGTCGATTTTTCAAGTCAGTTACCAGACATTCTATTGATATTAGATTCACAATTAAGTTTTCAAAAAAAAACGAAACTCAGAGCCCTTGTCAGCGTGTTGTATTCTTTTAACAAGGAGCATAGAGTCATTCAAAACTTTATGGTTGTTTGATTTCGAATAGAAAACCAATTTCCTTTAAGATATATGGCAAACCGTTAAATTCTTTAGCAGTAGCATAGTAACAGTCTTGCCCTGTAACAGATTTGACCAAAATATCTAGCAAGGCTTACATGCGAATCTATATCAAATAAATGAAGAAACATTGAAATATGTACGGATTATATCAAAGCAAAATAAAGTTTTGTGCATATTTTTCACATAAAACAAGAAAATCCATCCAGAACTAAAGGAACCTACTTTCCCATATACCAACATCAAGCTTTTAGTATCTAATCGGTATTCCCTAAACAGCTAACACTACCAATTATAGGTTAAAACACCTTTTTAACGTTTTAAGTTGATTTCTAGAAAACAAAATATGCCTCGCCCATGATGATATACGAACATACGTAAAAAATGAATAAACGAACAAGTTCAGTAGTATTCTTTTTAAACAACGCAGCTGGTACAATCCATGTCAATTCAACAAGGGGTGTAACATGGTCTGATTTTTTGAATTTAACCATACGTTAAAATTCATAAAAAAATTAATACGTTTTTTTGTTTTGCCCAAAAATTTTCCTGGGCCGAGATACAGGCAGCCAAAGATGGCGGTCCTGTCATGATTTCTGACTTTGGATTTTCGTCCATTATCTCCGGATCAGTAGAACATTTTACTGCCGTTTGTTTTATTTAAAATGATTTTTTTCTTGTTTAAAAACATATGCAACATTTTGAAATATGTGCTTTAGTTTTACTTTTCAGTCTTGTGAAAAAAATTTGATTTTTCAAAAATGACAATTTGAAAGAAATTGACTTGTTCAAGACAATAGCTCAATTTGTCGCAGCTGAACAGTACATGTTCAGTAAAAACTGCATGAAAAATATTTTAGTTAAGTTATGTACATTATACCAAAAAAAAAAAAACATTTTAAGAACAGCAGCTTTTAAATTATTTTTAAGATGAATTACTTTAATTGGCTGATACATTTTCTCTTAATTGCAAGAGCTTTTCAGAGCCGTATTTTGGATATCGTCCCCTAAGTCTTATGTCCCATAAATACGCATATTCATCTCCCTCACGTAATAAAAATCATGGACATAATTTTGTTGCAGAAGTTTACTTTCAAACAAGTATCAAAACTAAAATCAGTTACACTACTAAGTTAAGAAATTGCTATTCATACCATAGGTCCCCGGTGCCTTAGAAATAAAAAACCGATCGTGAAGCAGTTTTAATTAAGCCATTCACAGCAACTCTTGGCCACAATCCAGCTTGTCTTTCGGTTTCGAAAAGTACTATCTAGTAAAACACTTCAAAAATCTTGGAAGGAGTACGCAGAATCAATAAGGAGTAAATTCAAACCAAATTTCCCTCCAGTGGTAAACTAAACCAGTGATTTAATTAATTACCCATATTTTTATCTGGAGATGGTATTAATCTCTACAAAGAACCAAAACTGACTGCTAGTGCTTCAGAAAATGCAACTATGCTACACATATTTTACTGAAAGAATTGAATGTCACTGAATTGGTTCAAGCAGTACACTTTGACACAATGTGCGTAAACACTGGCTTTTTAAATGGTGTCGGTGTTGTACTTGAAAGAAAACAAACCTAAAATTGTGGCTCGTTTGTCGGAATGGAATTGCCTTTCGGCAAAAATATTTAGTTCATGTTTTGGTACTTTAATTTTTCCATACAACTCCTTTACAAGATAAAGTGTTGTAGAAGATAGTCTACACAGTGTTGCCATACATGTTAACTTAAACAACTTTTCATTTTTAATATTTAAGATACAGGAAAAATCGTGGGACATATATTATTAACATTTTGAAAATGACTCACCTAAGCTATTTATTTTCTCCGTGAATTCTCGTTTTACAATCTGTAAACATTCACCCAAATATTGCTTGTTCACGTAATCAGCTAGGGAAGGGGAAAAAAGGACTCATTAAAAGGGAGAACATGTGAATAAACATTTTAAAAATAAATTGAAATATAAACGCTTAAGATAAAAAAAACATTTTTAAAGACTGTGTGGATGAATATTTAAAAAACACTAGGGGCAACGTGTCCGTAAAAGTTACAATTTCTTCAAACAATTGACTCGACATACAATAATCGAGCTTAACTCCTTAAAACATCGAGTTTTTTTCCGGAAGAGCAGGAAAAAGTGATCGACTTTTATTTGACAGCAAAAATACGTAGGTAGTGTAAATTATTTTTTACGCTTTCAGTTGTGAGAAGGGGATGACTGGGAAGTAGAGGGGGAGTATTACCAAATTTATACAAACAAACTGTAAAGCTTGAAATTTTACGCTGTAGTTTGTGTTAGAAGTTATAAAATTACCGCACTAAGGCTTAAAGTTCAGCGGAATTCAAAATATTTGTAAGATACTCTTTATATTTTTCTAAAAATCTCGAAACTCCAAGTATTTTGCCACAGCAGAAGACACTAACTTCGAGTCGCGAAATTTTGCACAGTAACTAATGTTAGCCTTAGTGCGGAAAATTTGCGACTCTCTAAGTACTTTGCAGAATTACGAGGTTTTTTAGTCCACTCTATTGTACAATAAGCAAGCTTGTACAGTAAATGTGTACAACTATTGTCCGTTTTTCAGGAGAAGGCACTTTACTCCTCATCACGTCGTAGCCGATGATCTTATTTCGCCGGTTTCGGCAGAAAGTATATTCAGATCACAGCATTTTGTCGTAAAAGCAGCAGTTTAAAATGTAAGAATAACTAAAATGAAAACAGACAAGTGATGTAAAGGACACTAAGACTTTTTACACATTAAAATGCACACCCAAGTTAAGGATGTCTGGTTGTCTCCTTTATAAGCGCGTGGATTGCTTGTTGTATAATTCCAGTGTCTCCGATATTACTTTTTATCTCATGAAAAAAATTTGACTAAGGCATTAAAAAAAAAAAAAAAACAATAGTTATGAAAATGTGCAACTGATTATTTACTTCCTCTAAAGCTATTTTACTCCTTTGAAGTGTGAAGAATTAAAAACTCAAAACCCAAAAAATTATTGAAATACAACCTAATTCGAATCCGTCATGCTATAAGATTTTTAGATTTTTTTTTAAAACTACGATGCTAATTTGTTAAGAAATAGAATGGTTTAATCTAATTCATTTAGGAAGTTTTTAAAAGCTATTTTAAACGCTGTCACACCTATCCCAATGATTTTGTCAAACCCGTCACGCCAAATTTTCCTAGAGAATAAATATTTGATCAAATTTAAACGTTCTACTCCTATTCAGACCTGCAAACATTAGAACTTTGGAAAATTTAACGTTTTTCCATGGATGAATACATTTGCTATGGCAACTTAAGCATCTTTTTTGTGACGGGTGTGATAGCGAGACCTTATAATACTACTTATAATAAAAATCCTGTTAAATAATTTGTTATGAAAAATTACGTGTTCTAAAGGATAGACAAATGTCCCAAATGGTAATACAGAGTACTATACAGTACATATATAGTACAGAGTCTATAAATGAACCCGATTTTAAAAAATCATATTTTCAAAAGTTCTCAACGGAATAAAATTAATGCGTAAAATTAAGAACAAAAGTACCAAGTTTTTATGTTACCAAAAAAAAAAAAAAAACTACGCCAGACGCTCCCAGAATTGAAACAACGCATTTCTGCAGCATTACAAACCATTAACAGAGACATGTTAGAAAATGTGTGGAATGAACTAGATTATCGAATGAACGTATGCCGTGTGACAAGAGGGTCCCATATCGAACATTTGAGGTAAAAAAACTTGGTACTTTTCTGCTTAATTTTACGCGATAATAATTTTATTCTGTCGAGAACTTTTGAAAATACGATTTTTTAAAATCGGGTCCATCATTTATAGACACCCTGTATATCTGTTACGGTTTTTAAACTTGATAAATCCGGCGATTTTGTACAATCCCCGATGATTGTTCACAATCCCCTCTAAAAGTGGTAAATGTGATGAATTATTGAACATTTAGCCCTATTTATCACATTTACTTGTTAATTTAAACAATCCCCGACTCGTAATGGGGAACGTAATAAAAGTTGATACTTCGGCAATTTTTTTTCAATTTGCTCAGCTACTTTGCTTTTTCTTATGACGTATAGTATCTCAACATGACGAGGGCTTTTTGTCGGATGCACTTGTCAGCGCATTTATTGACCATGTTAGGATTTTAATTTCAATTCAATTATTTAATAGGGTTTGGATTAGTGAGGGGTTAAACTAGATTTTGATTAATCCGAATAGCCATTAAGTGTACACTATAAATAAAACGCAATTTAGCGTAATAATGAGCCTTTGTAGGCCTTTTATTTACTTTTTGTTATGCATTTTAAAACTTCTGTTCTCGTTTTGTTTTATTCTCTTGAATTCAAAACACAATTTTTGCTGTGTACAGTAGTTCGTTTATGTACATCGACTCAATTTTTCGGCTATTTTGCTTAACCGTACTTTCATTAATTCGCACAACCTGGCTCCCCTGTTTGTACAGATTAATAGGTTCTACTGCATTTCTGATGCACTGGCGAAACCTTTTTCGGGATGTTTGCTTTCTCCCCTTTATAGGGTTTCTAATAATGGCCGATATGCTTCAGCGTTTCAACTTCAAGTTTTAGTAACTGTCATGTACTGGAAAAAAGTACAGATTGACGAAAGAAAAATATGACGATTCGTTAATAAATGTGAATTTTAGTAAAAACAAAGTTTGTGGAAACAAATAGCGTAAAAAATTCCGAAGGGTATGGTAGACTAAAAAGATGACGTAATGACAGTTCTGTCAACGTTTAAAGTCTAATCCATCCCGTAAACAAGACAGCTACAATGTTAAATTTTACTTGTAGTTTGAAATGTTTACCGTAATTCCTGAAACATTGATCAGTCGGCCACAGTGGCAGAAACAGAATATTAAACGAGCCCTTAAGAGGTACATAAGTAATATTACCAAAGCAGTTGATATTTTTCAATGTAATTTACAATACATATTGTACGCCAGAAAGTGTTTCATGAAATATCTAATGAAAATAAAGTAAAAGAGTTGCTTTTCCTCATTTATTTTGTTTGAAACATTACTGTACGTTTTAACAGCCATCACGACGTCTTTCTAATTAACTGCGCATTTTCAGAAAAGCTAAAAAAATTTCCCATCATTGGAATTAAGACCTTCTTCGAAAAATTCATCGAAATTTATTGTATTCCCATTACGAATCTAACTGTAGAGAAAAAAACAGTAAATTTGAACACTTGGTTTAATGGTGTTTATGTCTTCCGGGGCGAGAATTTGTACTACACCCCCACCCCACCGCCTGGACACTCGGAAAAAAGTTTATGCAAACATGAAGTTCATACAATTGTCAGAAATAAATTTTAATTTTTGTGGTTAATCGAAAATTCTCATTAAAAGACAAGTACAATTATGAACGCATTTTATAAAATTGCCCCACGCAATATTGCAATCAATTTTCTTTAAAATTCGATAAATTAAGCAATATAAGATTTTTTGAGGGACATTTATCAGAACTGCAATATTTGCATTTTCTTATAAACTGACTATTTTGAGTTTCACCTACCCCCCCTCCAGAAAGCTGCAATCTGGAGTGGACTGCTTCCTCCTTCCCCTCCCATAGTGACGCGTCCGATTACATTATGAATTTTTACATTATGAATTTTGAATTTATTACATTATGAATTTTGAATTTATGAATTTAGAACAAATTAGATATATAATCTAATTTGTTCTAAAAAAATTAAAGTAAAGCAAAGTCAGTTTTATTAATTTTATTTAAAGATTTTTGTGAGCTTTGATAGATATCAAACCTTGTTTTAATTGGTACAGTAATTTTTAATGTTGACAATATTTTAGAATTATACCCTCGTTACTCTACAGAATTATTCAAATGTAGTATTACAATCCCCAGCACGAGTCGGGGATTGTATAAATAAACCGGTAAATATAATAAATATTGAATAATTGATCACATTTACGAAGTTTATTGTGTATAATCACCGGTAATTATATACAATCGTCAATTTATCACATTTACCGTAATATATACACACACAAACAAAGTTATCTTGCTTTAAATAGTAATTTTGGACAAATGAAAGTACTATGTTTTTCCTAAATACAAGTTTTTTACATTACGTTAAATTTAGGCTCAAAAAATTAATAAGGTTACTTTTATGAAAATTCTCTTTATAATTTCATACACCTCATGTTATTGGCTTTAATTTGATTTATTACTTGTAATAAATCAAATTTCAACACTCATGTCCACTTTTTCATGTAACTGACCCGTAGTCATTTTGGACGTGAGCCAAAAATTTTAATTTCTTTAAAAAAACTTGTTCGACAACTGCATCTTTAGTTTCAATTAGATTTCAATTTTAAATATCATGTCCAATACTTAGAACATGGAATTTTTTAGCAATGATATCATCGGAAGAATCTTACACAATCGTGTTTTAAGCCTTGAATCAACGTGGAACACGTAGAATTTACTCCCAAAATTCACTAAAGTTCTGGGTTGATTCCTCAAAATTACTGGAGTTATTCCCGTTGCTCTAAAACTGGGTTTTATACATTTCTACAAACAAATGAGGCAGTGAGAAGCAAAGGGATGTAAGTGGACATTTTCAAGTTTTGAGTCAAATGCGTTTAAAGCGAGCTTCCTAGGTAGGCTTTCATTGAAATTTTTTTCTAAATCATGCTGTACAGCTGCAACTACCAGGGCTACTACTAGTACCATCTTGCCCCAAGACAGAGGAGAGGTTCACCTACCATGTGTACTGGTTATCTCCAAATTTTTTATTCTGCCACTTACATCCCTTTGCTTCTCACTGCCTCAAATGACAAAGAAAAATGAGTAATTTGCCTCTTGCTTGCTAACTGATAATACTGCCGTGGGCGAGTAAACGGCAGTACCTGCAGATATAAGTTTTCGAGACATTTGAAGAAACACGTTTCGGATTTAGTGCTAGCATGGAAATGAATAATTGGCCTTTTTTTTCTAGAGGCAACCAAATAAGCATGCTAGTACATCAAACTAAAGTGCAATACATGACAAATTGCAAATTAAAACTTGCAGTTACAACTCTTTTGGCGTCCACTGCAGGACAAATCTTAATATCTTAAAAGACCATAACACACGCTGAAATCAAAAACATGAACAGCGCAGAGAGAAATGCCCGCAATGTATGACAAAAAGATAAATACAAAATTTTTAATTCTAAGAAACGTTATTTTAAATTAGACAAAATTGAGATGAAAAACACATTCTAAAGAAATTTCAATGTCTGTTATAAGTTCGTTGGTTAGAGAGGATTTCAAGAACATTTCACCATTAAAGTATCTCAGAGTTTCAATTTAAATAAATTACCAATTCAAGTTCAATTTAAATTCAGAGTTTCAATTTAAATAAATTACCAATTACTGTCCAATCCCATTAAAATTTTAGAATAGGAAAACGAAATAACTTTTAAAAGAGAAAAATTTAACTTGCGGTAGTAAATAATTTTTATTACTAAAAAGTATTTTATTTTTCTTCAAAGATTTAATTTTCAGAAACTATTTGTTCCCTTTCAGTGGCAATAATTCATGTGACTAGCTATTACCAATCATAAAGCGAATCAAATTAATGCAAAACTACCGCAAAGTGAAATAAATAAGCAATCGTGACTGCATAAAGAATGTTTTTCGACCAATTTCGCACCATTCTACTTAATGAGGATTTTGCAACTTGATACAAAGATTTTTTTTTAATGACAGAAACTTAACCTACGGAAATTGTAGGTGTTCTAATCAGAAAAAAGTAAAAAACAAAAGATTCAAGAAGACCAAAAGCACATTTAACTGTACCAGTATGATAATATGAAGTATTAAGTTTTTCATGAATTGGTTACTGCACTTGCAGCAACTTCAGTAAACAAACTAGAATAATTTTCGTTTATACAAGCACAAATATGGAGCAGTACTCGAATTCTTAAATGCCTTGATACGCATTAGGGGACTTTGTTTTGAGGTTTTTTTAGCAAAATGTAGTACCCGGCAGAAGTGGCCAATCCTTATGGAAATTACGGATAAAAATTTTCAAATCTAATAATATCTTCTGTGAGAAGTACAACTTCAAAACTTGAAAATTATGAGCAAAAACAGAAATGTTGACTAAATTTAGCTACTGTAAAAATTTTATAACTTTGCCAAATGCAACAAGTCAACTGCGATGAAATTTGATATTCAAATCTCTAGAGGTCAGTCAAGTGTTCTTTACGAGAGAAAAAAATGCCTCCTGTGGTGCTTGAAATGGAGTGTAAATTCAGTATAATAAACTTTTATTTTTGATACTTTGATTTAAGCGTAATCAAGGTAAACGGTCAGTTTTGTAAATGACCATGACTTAATTGACATTTTGAGGTTTAACACCAAATTTCCTTACAGTTGATATCCTCTAACTCAAAAATACAATATGAAACTAAAATTGGTTAAAATTTGTAGTAAGAATGAGCCAATTTATTGGCATTGCCGAAAAGTCTGCCACATGACCATGACTTGACCCTTTTGAAGTTTGAACAATAAATTTCCTTACAGTTGATCTCTTCTAACGTAAAAGTACAACCTGTTACTAAAATTAGTGAACATTTGTAGTAAGAATGCGCCAATTAGCAGCGCCAATGAATGGACCACTTTGCCGATTATTCGGTGGATAAACATTTAATTTTCTTTAGATCTACCTTCAAGATATTAATGATTTAATAAATTTGTGAACAATAAATTTATACTTTAATTCCCGCATTTTTAAACTGGATTGCAAAAAACAATCATTTCATTTTGTTTGGAACCGACCTCATTTTGCATAACAACCAGAGGAAAAAATATTTTTTAAATGAAATTGTTTTGCGCATTTCTTTAGCAAGAAATCTATTCAAAAATTTATTAACTGTGCATGAATTATATTTTCTGCAACATAAGTACAATATGTAGTATGAAAAAAGACAAAAACAGTTCATAAAACTGTATTTAATGCTGAAAAATAATCCTCATAGCTGACATTCACCTAACATTATTGTGAATGATTAAATTCGGTACTTTTTAAGTTTTACTGCAAAAATATGAGCATTTCATCATTGTCAAGGAATAAACTTTAAGAATGCTAATTTAAAAAACAAAATTCATAACAACGCTTTTGTGCAGCGATACAATAAGAAATGGGAACATTTGAAACAAATTGATGAAACCGATTCGCTTACCCAAATTTACAGCCATTCTTGATTGATAATCCAAAGTTTGATAACGGCAAAACACATTCGAAACTTACGACAAACAGAGCGTCTTCCAGTAAGCGGAATGAGGATTCCTTCCAACAAGCAAAGTTGGAAACGTTGCAATTCAGTTGCTGAGTGGTTTCAATGCTGGGAGCTCATTTGCATAAGGACTGAAAATCAAGAAGGTGCTTTCGCCTGTTGATAGGTCATAGAATTTGGAAATTGTCAATCTGATAATAGTGTGTTTATGAACTGACCCGTTATTGAAGGAGTTCAAGACGGGAACTAATGATCGGGCCTGAAATCTTACACTGCTAAAGGAAATTTCTTTAAAAAAACTCCTTCAGATTAAACCATAACAATTTTATAATTTTTGATCCTTATCTCTTTCTTTTTTCTTTTTTTTCAAAACGTTAATACGGGTGAATTGGAGTTTATTCAACAGTAACAAAATTCGATCGAATAGAATACGATCAAATGTATCTACCATTCGTGCAGCCAGAAATGTCCTTTGTGACGAGCCAAGCGACAGAAAGCGCTTACTCTGACAGCTGCCTGAGCGCAATCAAGCAGGTCCTGTATTCTATTCCCATAGGTGCGCATGGTTATAGTACTTTCTGTAACATGTGTAACAGTCACTTAATTTCATTTGTATTTTATAAGCTTTCCTGTATAAGCGTTGATTGTTATCCTAAACTTACAATTCATTGCGGTATTACTATAAAATTATTTAATAAATGTTTGAAATTGAAAATGATTTGAAGGGAAACAAACGCGTATTTACGTCGCCGTCAGGGAATATGCTACTGCAGATGGGAAGGGGGGTGGGGTGCTCTGCAGTTCTTTGAATGAAGATGTGTTTTCTAAGCCGGAAACTGTGGGTTCGTTCTCATGTATTCTAAATCATTCATGTGTATTGTCCTTAGAATAACATTTGAGAAAAACGTTATGGAGGGGGGGGGGGGATTTTCATAGGTGGAAGCTTCTCCGTTGAGAACAACATAAGACCTGAGTTTGTGCTATCAAATCAAAAAGTGCAGAAAGGAACAAGAACTACTAAGGGGAACACTGTCCTGCAATAATTTCAAAGGGTCATAAGATTCCTTAGATAGTTCGATGTAACTCATTAATTCGAGAAATCACAGAGCTTCAAATTTCAGTTTTATTCTTCGCTTTAAATCAACCGACTTAGAAATTATTTTCAATCAGGTAATGTCAAGTGCATTATAACCGTGCAGGTAATTCTGCAGTATAACCGAACAGATGGTCTGTCACATGATCAAATGAATAACTTAATTTGTGAACTCACCCACATTTGGGTATTCATTGACTCTTTCAGGATTTTAAATCGTCTATTTACCTGTAAATGCACCGTGCTTTGAAAAGATTGATTGAGGTACGTAGACACGTTTTATGCATCGTACTGTTTGTTATGCGTGATACGTTTGGAATAGTTTTAAAAAATATGATTTTGTTTGTTTTTATGGAAGACATAAAAAAAATTTTATTTTTTGTAAACTGTGTTATTTTTATTAGTCGCGGTAGTTTTTAAAAGTTAGAAATCTCAGTACCTTTTTATTTACTTTTCTGAGAATTTATTTTTAGCAAACATTGACACAAAGCGATGTTCCACATATCAATTAAATGATTGACTGCTATATTCATCTACTATCAATTCAGTGCTAACTCGGTTTCTGGAAAGAAAAAAATCTTGCTATAAAAATCCGTTAATGAAATTCTATATGTATAAGAGAAAGCAACTGATACCATGTGGAAAGGCAGTGGTATCAACAGGCAAACTTAGCTAAGTAGAAAGATTCTACCAACCTGTTCTATACACCAGTGGTTCTCAAACATGTGAGCCCTGCCCCCCCCCCCCCCCCGGCTCAACAGACGGGGTCATGATCGGAATTCGAAACTGAAGTTGATTTGAATGGTTGAAACTAATTATTACATGAAAATTGGGACAATTTTTCGCACAGAAATTGTACTATTGCTACACTTACCTTTTTTTTTTTTTTTTCAAATCGCCCAAATGACGGGCCTGGTTTTTGTTTCAAAATTGAATTTACCCAGCTCTTCGCAATAGTTCATAATGCCTTTCTTGTACAGTGTATTTTGTCGAACTTTTTCTGTTCGCTGCAATGGTAATGTGATATTTTTTGCTCTTAGAAACAGTGTTATTTTTTACACAACTTCCTTGATTGGTCTAGCTTTAAAAAAAAAAAAAAAAAAAAAAAAAAACATAATATTCACCATACTCTAGAAACCTTTTAACTACTGTAAATTTACCAGCCACCGCGTTGCAATTGCTACGAAAATATTTCAGGTTTCGATAGTGAAAGTTAATTAAATGTTTCCTCTGTGAGGAATCACAAAAGGAAGTGATTGAAATAATTCAAAGACTGCAATCTCAGTTACAGGCTTGCTACAACAGCAAAAACGAAAAAACTACAACAAGAATTAAGGGTACAAGATATATTGGCAACTGTTTTTGTGACACATGAACGGCAAAACTAATTTTTTACGTTGTAGATGGGTGAATATAAGGTAAGTGATTCTTTTTATGTTCAAAAAGAAGAAGTCATCGGTTTCATTTAATATTCATTATTTCACTAGTTGCCGTTATGTTTGAATTTGTAAAGATGAAGACAGAAGAATTTTTATTTTTTTTTTTCAGTTTTATAGGCAGCAGGGGAAAATGTTGTCAGTGGAGTGACACTATTGGCAGAGTTATCTTTGTTATTCTCTTAATATTTTCCCCTTTTCCTTATTTATCTGATAGTTCCGCTTTTCTTTCTCTTCTAATTCAGAATTTTTATCCGGATCTTTTTTAATTTCTTGGTAAAGTAATATTTCAGCTTGACGCTTTTTCCCAATCTATCTCTCCTTGTTTTCTTCTTCTTAATGTCCGTCATGATATATGAATTGGAATGAGCAACTAGAACAAAAAATAAATAAATAAAGCTTCATAATCTTAATATAAATATGTATTCCCAGTGGCACAAAAAACGCCGGAGGAGTGACGTCAGAGAAGGGACAAAGTCACACATAACCTGTGAAAACAACATCACGCAATCTTTTTACTAGAACTTAAACGTAATCCATGATGTCTACACACAATAAACATTTCATTGTAAAAACTTACATTTATGTAACGATAAAATGTAAAAACATATACAACCAGGGGAAATACTGTAACGACTGGAGCAAGCACGCTTCGTGACACTTATAACGAGAATTGATACATTATTATTTGAATTTTGATCAAAACAGTTAGCTAGCTTTTAACTTTAGTCTGTATTACGTGGATTATTTGCGGTTAAGGAGATCCTTCAGTTTTAAAGTTGAATTTCAGTCTTTCAATCTTGCCAGGTGAGGGTGACACTATTATTCTGTGACGTAAAAAATCACTAATTTGTTGCATATTAATAAATATTTTTTCAATGTGTTTTGATAAAATGTATTTTGATGTTTATAAAGGAGTATGATTTTATTAAAATAGATGATGTCAGGTTATTTAGAAAAGGACGCTGAACGTGTTTATACAAAAAGTCGAAAAAAGGGTAGCCAGAGGAGTATACATTTTAAACTATTTTCAGCTTATTAATGCAAAATTGAAACAGTTCTCAAGAATTTTCTGTGTGTGCCAAATAAAAGACAATATTCTTTACAATTTAAGCATGCGATAACAATAATTTATTTTACCTAAAAAAAAATATGCGCGCCGTTGAAATTCAAATAGCGTATATTCACCCAGATCGCGTCCCTTTTTCAAATAGCCCAGGAATAAAGTGCACTATATTTAAAAATTGCAAATAATTGTGTTTTACTCGTTAGAAAGAGTAGAGAGGAATGAAGAGCTTAGATCAATCAGAAATGAATGTTCAAATCGCAAAAATATACAGAGCTACAGAATCTGGCATATTGCGTGAACGAGAAAGCAGTTGATTTCGTTCAAGGTCAATCAAGTCGAGCGTAAGTCGCAATTGCCTAATCTTGGAAGAAAAAATAAATTGTTCGCGTTATCAGAAAGTGTTTGAAACTGACTCTGTAGAATCGACAAATGGAAAACTGATAGCTGTAACAAAAATGAGTTTATAAGGTCTTTGATAGGCATAAATCCATTTATTTTGACAGCATTTTTAACGAAATGAAATACTAATCTATGAGGCATAGACGAACATAGAAACATTCTCTTGTTACTGAGGTAGCAAACAAATATTCTAAGTATGAATCACGTAAATTTGACGCTTTAAATGTTTTTTTTCTGCAACTGGAACTTATAACCTTGAAATAAAAGAAACGCTCAATTTCAAAATTTTAACGATTATATAGTCCAATAATCGATTTCCGCAAAGCACAACTAATAAATAAACAGAACGGAAGTTTCAGTTTAAAAATAGGAAATTTGATTTTTTGTTTCTGAAAACAGTTTTTCACTATTAAACCTGTGAATTCGCCAGGTTCTTCAGTTTTTTTTTGCTGTAAAAAATGATTTTTGTACAGATAATCCAAAGTTTTGTTTTTTTGCGGATTATCTCAATTTAAAAGCTCAAATCATTTATCCTCCGTTATCGACGCTGTTTGATAGCATTTTGTTCCGTAATTAAAAAAACTTTTAGCATGATTAGTAGTTATTTAGCAACATATGATTACATTAGAAACTTAATTCCTGTAGTAAAGTTACATTTAAAGTCGATATATATATATATATATATATATATATATATATATATATATATATATATTTTGAAGTAATACAGAAATTACTAACATTTTTTGCGTGCGTCTCCCCAACTTGCAATGAGCATATTGTCGTAGTTTTTAAGAGTTTATATTATTGGTAATGTGTGTAAATAGTCGTTTTGGCAAAAGTACTTTAGGACAAATCAAAGGTAAAAAATTCGCCTTTCTCCGATGCATATTTTTTCGCGAAATTTTCTTACCAAAAATTGCTATAACATTTATCATTACTAAAACACATAAGACAAATTATCCAACCATTAAACCTATTTCAAACAAAATATCTAAATTTACTTCCCCTTCAAATTGTGTTGAGTGTTTTAAATTAAGTGTTAAAAATTATTACTCGCAGTGTTCAAATATTACTAAGCACTGAAGTTCAGACTTCGTTAACTCTGTTTTCCGAGTTTTGTATCGCGCTTGTGTGGGATAATTTCATTTATTGATTCAAATTAAGTCATTCATAATTAGGATTCATCTCAATAAACTAAGCCTTTCTCTTATCAATATGACATCTACAGAGAAATATATTCCAATTTGTATTCAAAAATCATATTTAATATTCTAATACAAAGTACTAAAAATCTTTTTGAGTGTTTGTAATTTTCTCGATTTTTGGTACTAAGAATAGTTTTGTGCTAAAGATTTTTCACAAATGAAGGTTTGTTTTTTTTCGCAGCTAAAATCATTAAATTTGTTCACAAAACAACCGTAAAACACCAAGCATAAAATACTTAAATCAAGTGAACTGCTTAAAATTTAGTGGAAATAGATCGCATTAAAAATATATTTTACGAAAGGGATATGTTCTCTTTTGACACAAATCCCATCTTTTTAGAATGAAACCTCAAGATTGCCATACCACTGGACGGGGGGAGGGGGGAGGAATTCCAGGGCATTTACCATTGATCAAATCTCGTGACCTATGCTAGGGATTGAGCTCGGTTCGTAAGAGCGAAAGACTGGCTTTAACCAGTGGACAACATGGCACATAGAGGTGGAAGATCTGTTTAATAAGGAATAGAAAAAAAAAAGTTAAGTGCTAATCGGACAGTCCCCATGAAAGATATCTTCAAGAGGGGGGTGGGGGTGTAGATAGATAAACAGACTAAAACACATTTTTGATGTCTCATAACTCGGCATTTAAATCTTTGTTAGTAACTATTTACCTATTGTGACAAAAGGCGAGGGGGTAGAGCAAGAAGTGTGACATCACACATTTTTAAAACAAAAATATCATAATGATTATGAAAAATAGCTATGTCGGTGGAGGGGGGTATGGTGAAGTGTGAGACATTCTGACAAGAGGGGAGGGGGAGAAGTTAAATATGTTGAAAAAAGTGTGACATTTATGTGTACAGTAGGGTGGGTCATTTGAATTTTTTTTCGAATTGTTGTGGGGTAGAGGATTAAAAAGGAATGAAATTTTCTCAATCTATCACGTGTGATGAAACTTTATTCCGTTTTGATTAGTTTTTTTTTTTTTTTTTTTGCCTCCGGATTGAGTTAAGTTTGGATTTCCTTACCCAAATCGGATACGTTCCATGTAAAATTGCAGTAATAATAAATGTTACTTCGTTTACAAAAACAAGTGATCAAACTTTCAGTTTGCACCTGGTTTCAATTCACTCCTGCCATTTTAGGTGTTAGAATTGGCTGAAATGTGTGATTTTAACGTTTTTAATAAAAGTTGTCAACCAGGAAAGGTAAATACAATTTCCCAATCTATAAATAAAATATAATCCCAAATAATAATTTAATAAGAATCCCAAAAAGACTAAAATTGCTGTAGTTTTTTATATAAGAAAATTAAGGTACTCTCCTTAATTTATCTACATTTTTTCATGTGTACAAGTGTGGGTTGCACTGAATGAGAGGTTTGACACCTCAATACCCCTGAAACCACCTCCTCTGATTCTTTATTAATGCTTTTGTTTATAAGGTTTGACTGCAGAGGAGCAAAGGACCCCCAAAAACGCTTGTTTAGGATCAACATTAGTCGGGCCCTGAAAATATTATATACAAAGATCCAATTCGTCACACATCACGCGAAGCGAATATTTGCATAGCAAGAACTTACAAGTTGACCTTAATTCGTTGAAGCGTTGTTATTAAACTTGCTAGATATTTACTGGATGCAGTGAAATTTCCTGAACGTGACTGAACTGCAGACCGACTACAGAGCAAATGTGCTGGAAGCGATCCTTGTTTCAGAAGCCTATACTTAAATTTAGAAGGGCATAAAATGGAGTTAAAACTGCGTATTTTGGGTAAAACAGCTGAACTTATCTGAAAAGTAGAGCTGCTAGAGAAAACCTAATTTCATATTTTGATTCAGAGCCCCAGACTTATCTAAAATCCGTTCTCAAACTCTGGACACCAAACACACAACATCTTTTTGTTCCCTTGTGTTATTCATTATTGCAAGTGCTCTAAAGTAGATGCTGGGACACTTGGTGTTCCTCTCAAAGGGGTAAAATTAAGCAAACAAAATATTAACTGTTTTTAACGTTGTGTATAAACCGTTACACGCAACCGATATAGTGCGATATACAGGCGTCTCATATAAACGGTACTTTTACAACACGGTTTCGATATTACACGGTACCAAATTTGCGATTACTATAGCACGGTTTCGACATAACACGGTACGAAACTTGAATTTAATACTTCATGGTTTTGATATAACTCGAATGTTATATTTAAAAAAGATAGAATTTCGTTTTTGTTTAATACATTCTGTTAATGGTTGATAACTCTAATAAGTTTTTACTATGTTTTTATGAAGCTTGATTTCTGTATAACACGGTACACTGTTACAACCAGAGGTTCCAGACGAGTGAATATGTTCCCCCTAAGGTGAAAGCATGGGGCCCAAGGGTGCAATACTAGCCAGGAAGTAGAGCAGGGGTGCCAAAACAGCAGACAATCGTAGACAGGGGTGCCAAAACAGCAAGCAATCGCAAACTGACTTGCTAGCGCATGCGCTTCCGGCATACATTCACCATTCAACCACTTCAATATGGCGGATGAATGATAGGTTGCATCTAAGCGTGGCTTCAATGTCTTTCACATTGAATGAAGTACACTATTGGATCAAATCTCAACTTTTCTAGGATAATTCTTTAAAATAACAAGTAAGTACAGCTTTTGATCACTTTGTAGGTTTTAGGGCTTTCATACATAGTTAAAAGTACGTTTAATGCTTTTCAGTTACCGGTAGTTCGTTACGATACCGTAGTACCGTTAGTTGTTGATTTTCAGTTGACCGTTATTGTCGTGAAATTTCCATCATTCAAAACGCTACTAAATATATCTATCATTATTTTCTTGAGTACTCGATAAGCAACATTTAATCACCAAAATAATAACCGCAATTTATCACTAATCAACAAGTGAGAACCTAAATAAAAATGATTCTTGTGCTTCGTAGATTACTACACAACAGCGAGTGCAAAAAAATAAAAAGGAAATCTCTCTCCGTCTAGCTTTTTTTTTTTTTTCTTTTTCGTTCAAGTGTTTGAATCATTTCCTGCTAGCGTTTAATGTTTCGTTAGCGTTAGGAATTTCTTATTTCTTTACGTTTTTCAACTGTCGAAAAATTTCATATGCATTTTATTTTATTGTTACTCTTGATTGAAATTTTTAACGTTCGAGAAAGGATTTTGTTTTTCCATAACTTTAATATCCCAGAATATTTTTGGCTCTTCATGTAAATAATTCATAAGTACATCTACATTTTACTTTCGGTGCGGTTATTTCTCACAAATAATCATTAACTTAACTATGATATTGAAATAATTACTCCTCTTTAACTTTAAATATATTTGTGACAACTCTTTGATACCAAATAAAGTCTGTAGATATTTATTGTTTTATTCATTTTTAATATTACTTTGTAAAAAAAAAAAAACTTATCAGTACGCAGAGTTTTTTCACAAGTTTTTTTTACCGCCCCGAGAGTTATTATAATTATTATTATTTATTTTTAAGAAAAGGATAAAAATTTCACAGATCCGCAATGTTTTTCATTTGCTTTTACCGACCCGTGGGTCAAAAGAGGTTGAGAAACACTGATGTAGAGAATGATCAGATGAATTAAAGCAATGAGCACTCCTTAACTATGTTGAAAACTCTGAAATATGATCAAATGCTGTAATTACAAGTTTTAATCATTTCCAGTACTGAATTCATGCAATGTGAAAAGTGTGCAAAACGTAGACTGTCATGAATCAAAACAAAACTATTAAAAAAAAAAACAAAACACAATTATATTCAAAAAAGCACACAATACGGGGGAGGGGGGAGGAGGATCTACAGTAAGGGTGCCATTTCTCTCTCCGTAGGTTCATTCTTTTCACCCCGGCTGCCTACTTTTTGAAAGGTGCCAGTTTTTCACCCTAGTTAGAGGTGCAATTTCGGCTCCGTAATGGGTGCCGCTGGTGAACAAGCGTTTCACCCCTGAAAGGTGCCGAATGCAACCTGTAGTTTTAACAGTGTACACATGCCTTGATTTACATTAACTCCAAATCTCGTATAACTCGGTTTCGATATGATACGGAACACAGTTTCGATATAACACAATACATCTTATAACCTGATTTTTCTCATGCACATACATAATTAGTATTAAAAATAAGTAAAAATGTTATTTTAAAAAAACTCACGTATAACACGGTTTCGATACTACACGGAACGAATTAACCGTGTTATACGAGGGACACTCCTGCAGTTCAAAACATAATTTGACTAATTTACCCTTCAGTAAAGCTCTTGTCTTAAGTTGTATCATTTTATATTTATGAAATACAGTGTAACACCATAATATAATTTAAAACATCATATTGAACATTTTATTGGTTAAATAAAACCTTACGCGACGCATCGAGTTTACATTAATTGATTCATTGGATAATTTCAGCGCCACACAGAATTGATAAAGGCATTTTTCACCGTACACGATCTTTTATCGACGAAAAGTCATTGCTGCTATTAAAGTACAAATTTCCGAGAATTGCGTACAGAGTGAGTGTAACGAAAGTATAATAGTGAAAAGTAAAGCGGTGACACAAAATAGAAAAGCTCAGAGCATTGATACCATGAGACAACTTTTACGAGCCGTGAGAGAACTGAAGAACATTTTAAGAAAATTAGAGCTTAAAAAACATTGTACAAAAATTTTAAGAAAATAACAGTCCTATATTTAGGATAATTTTAGCAAGGAAAATTGAACATCTTAATTGAAATTTAAAACTGGTAATTTTATTGTTCCTTATTTATTCGATTAATTTTAATTGGTCTGATTTAATTAAAAAGTTATAATCTAATAAACTGATATTTTAAGTTCAAAGGAGTGACTTTTTATCGTGGTCCGACTGTATTTTCTATACACGATCTTCATCAAGAGCTTTTTTTTTAATCAAATTTGTTTGAAGCAAATTTGCCTTTAAGTTCTAGATTCAGATTTGCCTTAAATTTCGTCCCCGGCGATAATTTTGAGTTTTTTTTTTTTTTAACTGGTCCTCTCCGAGATCTTTCGAAAAAATGTTTCTTCGAATCTGACTATTCACTCCAAAGTTATTGGAAGGGGGGCGAACAGACAGATAGACCGACAGACACATTTCCTCCATCTCAATACCCAACTTTCCAATTTGTAATTTTTTGGTATTATATAAATAATTTTTTAATTTAATTTTTATCTACATTTTAAAGATGCATTGAGTCATCCTTCTGTCTGGTCAAAAACTGTCAATTTCCCTAACGCCTCTTCCCGATTCAAAGCGTAACATCCCTAGTGGAAAACCCCTATAGGGCTACTTACAATAATGTCAAAATTTTTTCAGTTTTTTTTTTAACCCCTCCCCTTTCTTACAAAAGATCATTTTTCCTCTTACCCCCTCCCCACTTTGTCATATACTACACTACTTTTCAAATGCATATTTTTATAACAAAGAGTCCTTGCCGCATTTTATGTTACACATTACCTCCACCATGTCACAAGTTAATATTTTCCTCCCCTCTCCCCAAACCATCGAAACGTGACATAATTTGTGGACAACTCCTAAAAAACTGTCCATAACATTTGTCATCATTTTTTCAATATTTTCGTCCCCCTCTCCTGTTGTTACTAACGGTTACATTTCATCTTAAGTACTCCCAACATTTTCATAAACCACACTGCTTTTCATATGCGTATATCTTTATAAAAATGGGGGTGATGTCACACTTATTTTTCCTTTCCACATGGTCACAAGCATTTGCATTTTCACTACCCCTGCACTCCTCATTAAAGCGTCGTGACATCATTTGTAAACAACTTGTAAAGGAATGTCTATAAATAAGTTATCCCAGCCCCGTTTCGAAACCACCCTTCTCCTTCAAAATGTGACAATACTTTTGGACAACCCATTAAGAGCTGCCCATAAATAATGTCAAACTTTTTTTTTCATTATTTTTTATCCCATCCTCTTTTTGTTACAAGGTCCCATTTTCCCTTCTTCCCACTTGTGATAAAGCGTCACTCCTCAGCTTATCCCCTCCCCACTTGCTCACATATCACACTACTTTTCATGTGCATACATTTATATCAAAAACAAGGCGTCATGCCACACTTTTTACCCTCCTTTTTCTGCCTGGTCACAAGCTGTCACATTTTCACAAACCCCCCGTCCTCATTCAAAGCGTAACATCATTTATGGGCAACCTCAAAGGGGCTGTTTATAAAAAAAATTCCTTTTTTTCAATGTTTTGACAATCCCTCTCCCCGTTGCCCCAGAGGATTACACCTCACCTTAAAGGGTTCCCAAGTTGCCACATACCATACTACTTTTTAAATGCATATCTTTATAAGTAAGGCGTAATATCACACATTTCACTCCACAGTCCCCCGTACCTACTACTGTTTGTGGCTGAAGACCGCTCTGATTTTTTTTTTCTTGACCAGGCCAGAAACCGAACAATCCCTGATCCAGCATCCCCAGAGGTATCTTTTCACTTGGACGACTTTGTGACCATGAGCATATTTAAAGTCCCTAAGTCACCATTAATGAAAACGGTGGTCTTCTATCCAGAAGATCGATCCCATAGGACCCCCCCCCCCCGGTATGAGTCCGATGGCTTTCCGGTCGGGTCACCACGGCCCCATAATGTCACACCGCTTGTCACCCCCTTCCTCCACATGGTCACAAGCTATCCCAATTTCCCTAACATTCTTCTCATTCAAACCGTGATTTAGGGACAACCCCTAAGAGGCGGTCTATAATAATCTCACATTTTATTCCAAAATGTTTGACTCCCTCCCCCTTATTCATGAAATTTAAAAAGAAAAGAAAAAGAAATGTAATTTCTGCGCTTTACAATCCCACGGCAAAATAAATGTTCATTGGAGTTCTGAGAGTCTACTATAATTTGGGTATTTCAGGACGTCTTTTGAGTCTCTTTAAAAGCAATTAAAAAACGAAATTTATAGTACGCCGCTAACTAAAACTGGGGCTGCGAAATCAGAAGGAATTTGACTAATGCCCTCTCCAATAATGTTTCTGCCTCTGACTCCTTTACCCCAAAATCAGTCAGGCTCTGACTTTGCAGCATTCAAGTGAATGCAACAAGAAAGAAGAAAAACTTTTACGGGAATTGTAGCAATTTTTCCCCGTCCAGTAACAAAGTGCTTGCTGAACAGCCTTCCAAATCTCTAGGGCGAAATATATTTTTATTAATTTTTGACCCTAACAAATAAAAAAAAGGATACCAGAAGGAAGGAAAAGGAGTCCAGAATTTTTTTAAAAAAAAAAGGTTGCGTTTTATGGGAACTCACACATCGCTGTAAAATTTAGTTTTCTAGTTTGCTTAAAATTAGTATAGATAAACAGCATACTTAAATATATTTCTTTCGCTAGAAATGCTACTAGTATTCAATTCATACTCGATTTTTTATGCTTTTATTTCTTTTTTCTAAAATATTCTTTTTTTTTTTTTTGAAATGAATATTTTATTTTGTGTTTACCACAGCTTTTCAGAAAATTAAAACAGTTTAAAAGTTTTCTAAAAAAAATTGTCTGTTGTTATTCCCCATAGAAACGATTGGGGTGTTTTCTTGCTCCGTATCAATAGTAAAGTTGGTAGCACTGGCAAATATGGCTCCTGTGTGGGAGGTGCAGCATTCGAAGTTTATATTCTACTTTCAAATTTTCATTTCCAGTATAAAACTTCTACATTTTTATGGTTAGTTACAAATTTTTATTTTGTTACAACTGTGCAAAAATAGACAGTAATTTGAAAATGTTTCTAAAACCGCTTTTCCACTGGGAAAAATGAGGGGAAAATGAAAAATTGGTATCGGGTGGTCTCTTGACAGTGGCGGCGCGAGAGCAAAAGTAGACGTCTGCAATGCAATTTTGCGAGGCCCTTTTAAACATAAAATATTTTCAGACAAATAATTGAATTCATAAAATTCAATTTTATACTAACTATCGTCACGTAGAATTACCAATTCATTTTTTAATTGCTGTAACAAAATCATTTTTTGGCTAGCAACGCAATGAAAAAGAAGTTATTTTGTTGGAAGGGGGAGGGGGAGGTACATCGAAGGGTAAAAAATGACCGAATAGAAAGGGGGGTCCGGGGGCTCTCCCCCGGAAAAATTTTGAAATTTGTAGTTTAAAAACTCCATTTTAGGCTTTCTTTGCTGATGTTAGGGGGAAAAAGGGTACAGGGGTCTCAGAGGTAATTTCTAGAAATTGAAGCCTTAAAAACACATTTATAGGCCATATTTATTGACTCTAGGGTCAGAGACTGTCCCCGATCGATTCTTGTTTTTCTTTAAAAAAAATAGGCCGAAATCAATTCCTTCTCCCCCCTGCAAGTTCTCAAAATTGAAGTTTCAAAAACAGAATTTCAGACAAACTTTGAAGATTTTATGGAAAGGAGATTCTGGGAGCTATTCCCTGGAAAAATTTTGAAAATTATGGTCCTAAAAACTTAAGCAATATTTTATATTCAGAAGCCATACTGCACATTAATTTTTTGTTAGTGTAGTTTAAAAAACCTAATTGCTTATGATATTAAAAAAAAAGGCGGTATGAGGACCCTTGCCCTAATATTTTCTGAAATTAAAGCCTTAAAAATGCGATTGTAAGGCCATATTTTGTAATATTAGCTCAGTAATTTTTGAAATTAAAGCTCCAAAAACGCAATTTTAAGCGATTTTTGATGTTGTTGAGTATTTGGGGGCTTTCAGCTAGAAATATCGTGGAATTGCGGATCTGGATGCAAAAATTTCAGATGCTCCATAATGCTTTCGGTGTGTATGGGGGGGGGGGGATCGGAGGAGCAGCAGCATTTTGAATATTTTCTTATTCTTAGACGAACTGGGAAAAAAGAAAAGAAATAGGACGTAGAGGGGGTAGTAGAGTTAGCTGATCAATAATCTGTAACTTTTGAATACTTTTAATTCAAAGATTTCTTTTATATGTATAATGGAAATTTCATTCATTAATTTCCTTGAAAAAAATAAAATAAATAAAACGTGATGCTGAAACTTGAAGAAAGTCGGATAATTGCAACCGTTTCAAATCTTTGCGCGCGTTGGGAGAAATCAACGATCAAGCACTGCTCAAATTTGTACAATCATTTTGTATAAGGCCCCGACAGAATTCTCCAATCTGGCCCCGCATTTGCTAAGGCTGGCTTAGTGCAGTATTCCCTTCACGCACTATTTTGAATACATTTGTATCTGTTGTATTCAATAAGAGCTTCAATTTAAAGCGTAAAAATTTCTTATAACTTCTGGGAATTTTGCGAGGCCCTATCTGCGCGAGGCCGTCGGCAGTCGCCGATATCGCAGACGCCTAGCGCCGCCACTGTCTCTTGATCTTCTTTTATGAACATAGATGGCAGCACAGGTTGATTTTTGTATACTCAAAAAAATGCTTGAAAACATATTGTTTCGTTGCCACATTTAATAATTTTGTACAAAAATTGTATTATTTATGAAAACGTATTGTGATCAAATATAAAGTGAAGAAACAAATGTCATAATAAAAAGTCGAAGAAAAAAAAAACATAATGCATCTATGGAATTGTCTCTAAGCCTGATACTCATTTAAGTGCTCAACTTTCCTGCAGTGGAAAATTATCTTTCCGAATTCACGCAGGTCAGTGGTACTGTTAACAATGCGTGGTACACCTCTTTTAATTGTCTAGAAGTTCTTTATCTTCAAATAATTCGATTTCTTGAGTGTTACTTTTCGATAAACCCTTTTGTATGTGTGTGTGTTTCTTTTGTATTATGTTACTATTTTTTTTTTTTTTAAATTTATAGTTGGTTTTAATTTTTTTCCAAGAAAGGACACTTTTCCAATATTAACACAATTTTCTTTTGAGCAGAAGAGGTTTGTGTTTACTTTTTATTTGTTCTTTGGTTTGAACCTTACGATAAGTTTGACTAAATTAGATCTTGAGTTTTTCTTATTCGTTTTCACTTTCTTTTCTAAATTCTTTACAGTTATAATTATGTAAGTATCCTCATATATATAACAGCCAATGATCGAGTAACGCTCCTGACGTCATCAACAATGAAACTCGCCCCGCGGCATGATACTTTGATTATATGTTTTGGTAATGTTCAAAATACCATTAAAGCCTTTATTGTGACAACGCTGTACTGGATCCGGTCACTTAACTGTTTTACTCGTAAGACTAATTTTAAGAGGATGAAGAAACGAAAAAGTGGTCCACAATGAACTCGATCTACTGGAGTTTAGTGTTAATCTACTGGAGTTAAGGGTTAATCTACTGGAGTTAAGGGTTAATCTACTGGAGTTTAGGGTTGATCCACCGGAGTTAGGGTTAACATTTAAACTATCAAAATATCACCAACCAGGCAATTGCTTAGTTCAAATGTGGAAGCAATTTTTACCCATCATACCTTGACGGGCCATTTTCTAGTCTGAAAATATGTTTCAATTTTTCATGCTTTACATCTATGAAAGTTTTCAAGGCACTATATGACTTCTAAATATTATCTTGCCTTGCATAAAACCAAATAGCGAGACAGGACAACAAACTACCATTTGTTTTGCTAACAAGATTTTGTTTTAATCAACATTTAGCACAGTTGAGACAAATAGTTAAAAAAGAAATCATAAAGTATCTCTGCATTTGATGGTTGGAATAAATTGTTCATAGGGTAAATGCATTCAAAAATTACATTCAAATTTAACTTTCGCAAAATTGAAAGTAAGTGATCAAGGAATTGGAAACAATAGAAACAATGCGCACGAAAATGCGATTCATCTCACCCATCTAGTAATGAAAACATCCTTTCGCAATCTTTCCGCTACTTTTATTTAATGATATTCTATTATACAATGCTTTTGAGGCTAAATTTCAAGGCATCAATAGATTGCTTTTAGTTTTGTATCACGGCAAAAGAAATGTACTTTTTAAATACAAGTAGATATTTGAAAAGTTAAATTGAAAATTCTTTAATTGAAACTATTTATTATTTTCAGCTAATGCCGAAAATACCGGTATTTTCCTCGGCAAATATCGGTATTACGAAATTGCGAAATTGCTCGAAATACTGGTATTCGGTACACCGATATTGCAATCCCTAAACGGGACACACAGATCAGCTTTGCGGGCCTTAGGTTGTTCACCACTGATCTAGAAAATTAAATAGTGTATGTTCACTTTTCTTTAAATGTACCACTCATACTGCTTACTATTCCAGGTGATCTGGCTTGTTTTTTTATGATTTTAAAGCAAATCCTTTTTTTTTTCTCAGTGAGTAAGTGTTAAGGTCAAAAACTAACAAAAAAGGAAGAAAAACTATAAAACAAACTTTAAAATGCCTTTACCAAGAATAATATTTAGTTATGAAGATTCCATATCCGCCATACCTTGCAATTCTACTGGATTGTCCGCGAAATCTCCTGGATTTCATCATTGCACCTGATTTTTTGGATTGTATTCAAAATATCCGGGTGTTCATAAACTTTGGAAAATGTCCTTTTTTATAGGCAGTTTTAAAGGAAAAGTAAAGAGGAGTTCATTTAAAAATATTTTCTTGAAGATATTTTTCTGACTTGATTTTTTTTTACAAACTTCAGCTCTGTTGTTCGGAAGTTTATGGTTAGAACTACAAAATATAGTGATTAAAATCTGGCAGCTTTGTTTCAATGCTACATTTTTGCATTTTTTAACTCTTTGTATGTTTTAATTACCCAAGTTTTGGTTGTATAATTACGCCATAGATCATATAGAATAGCACAAATTATGTTTATGATTTTCGTCATTAAAAATGTAGCTAACGAGAGAACCACTACGGCTAGATCCCCCTCCAAAATGTTTGTTCTGAGGATTTCTTTTTTTTTTTTTTTGAAAAAAAGACAGGTTTTTATTGATAAGTTGATGATGATATCCTAAAGTTTTTAAGAAGTAACGCACCCAGAATCTTCATTTTTATCGTTCAACTTTTCTTCTAATTCCATCAAATGTAGGCTAAAAGCCTTGTAAGGGAGGGTCCCTGAAGATCCCCCTTCCAACTCTTTCTAATTTTAGTATTAAAATGGGACTTGTAAATGCGAATTTCAAAAATCTTTCTGTCTATCTCTTGATCCCTCTGTCCTAAAGTTTCCAAAGATGATAACTTAAATTTACGCTTTTAAAATTTCTATTCCAAAAAAATTTCTTATAAGAGCGTAGTAACCCCCAATGTAATCACTAGTAGTTTAAAATGTAATTTTTAGAAATTCCTTGCAGCAAGCCCGAAAAAGTCGTTGGTCCCAGCAAAAGCCTACAACTAACTTTAATTTCAAAAGGTGTTTCAGGTAAGAATCCTAAACTCATCACTCCCTCTTTCTTTTATCTTTACCAAACAGAGCCTGATGTTTCATTTTTCAGACCTCAATACAGAAAAATTCTCAGAGAAGAGCTTCTGTATACCAAACATCACCAAAGCTGGTTTAGAATTACATCTTGAAGATTCCAATTTAGGAAAATTTCCCAAAGATCACCAAATCATTCTCCCTCTTTTAACTTCAACACTAAATTGGCTGCTAGTTTGATGTTCCCTACTGTCTGTTTTTTTCTTCCACAGTTTATTTTAACATTCATATTCATGTAGATGTTTAAAGAGATATCAAAGAACATTTTAACTTATTTGTAGATGTTTCATATGCACATTATAAATTTAATTTAGAGATCAATCTTTTTTTTTTTTTTCCTTAGAGAAAGAAGCTAAAGAAATTCAACTTTCTTATTCTAAAGTCTTCTTTCTTCTTCTGAAAATATAATTTTGGGGCTTGTAAGTTATGTTATCTGAATCTATGTAGCATTATATGTTTCAAATAGGCATTTTTTGTTTATTACTGCATATTTTTCTTTTAAAAACTTTATCATTATTAGTTTTTTTTCCTCCAGAAAATTATACTATCTCGTATATGCTCCAAAACTAAGTTTATATTTACTTTTCTAGCATATTTTCTTGTTGAGGAATAATAAATATTATATTTTTGTTTGACATTTGGTCTCCATGTGAAACCAACTAAAAAAAAATATTGTTCTCAACTTGACTATTTTAGATTTTTATGTAACTGATAGAAATTATTCTTTAACGTATTAAAGTTTTGCAGTCGAACTTTTGTATCTCAAAACCCTTGATGTCTCAAAAAAAAAAAAAAATCCTCCGCATTTTCCATAAATACTCCTGAGTATGTTCCGTAATTTTCTCGAAATTTATGTTTTGAAACTCTTGATATGCGAAAACTTTTTGCACAGAATTCATTTTCAATTGCCTCATCCACTTTCTTGGAAATTTTAAGAATTTTAGAGCTTAGATTCTATGCTTTCTTCAGAATATAGTGACCACTTTGAGGACAGTGGATCAATTCTTTGTCAGTTTTTCAAGAGAAAATGGGAAACCTGTATCTCGTCCTCATCGTTCTGTTTTTTTAACTCCTACAAAATGGCTGTCAAAAAGCTTTTGAATGTGCTATTGGTTGGAGATAAAATTAGAATTTTCGTGTCTGTAGATGAAAAAAGAAAGTTGAAATTGCTCCTTGTTCATTTCATAATCTCTAGCAGTACTATCCACAATAATAAAAAAAACTTTAGTTATTGAGACTAAGTAAGATGAAATAAATTGTTAAAAAACAAAAGTTAGGATTTCTGCTTATTCAGAAGCAGCTAAAAATCCAGCTTAAGAATATCTAGTAACCAGTCAAAAAATTGAATAAACTAGTTACTGTTACATACAAATAGGGATGCGTGATAGGACTGAAAAATCAACAACTCTTACACTACTTTTCTACATAACTCCCAAAATTTTGCAAGCATTTGTCATAGCGTGGCACAAGTTTTTGTATGCCTTCTTCATAGAAGGTTGCCGCCTGCATTTTCAATCATATGGTAACTTGTTCCTTCAGTTCATTACCCTTGTTGAAGTGTTGTGAACCAAGGAAAAATTTGTGGAAATTCCTTACCAAGAGCACTAGTTGAACACCTTTGGTTTTCCTTAATTGTGCAATTGCTTCAATTGCGCAGACAAGTTCATCACTCACCAAAGATGGACGTCCACTTCGTTCTGCATCGTGTACCTTATCACGTCTTTCATCTCATCACGTCGACCCATCTTCTTACCATTGAAACACTCATCGCGTTTTGTCCATAAACCTCACAGATTTGACGGTAAATTTCAATTTGTTTTACTTTCTTTGCATTCAGGCATTATTTTCAATCAACACCGACATTTTAAACAAGCACTACCAAGCATAGGTGATCAACAGAAGCCTCAAAATGGCGTCATTCTATTCTCCTTGACTCAGATTAACAGTTGCACATGCACAAAACTGCAAAAATGGCATTGCTAATTATAGTATGCAATTGTTAAATGTGTTTTTAATTGTAAAATTAATGTATGTAAATTGAGTAATGCAAAAATGACTCTTGCTGAAATTCTTACTTTGATACTCTATATTAATTCAACATGAAATGTTTTTCTGTTTCCATCTATATGGCCACATTTGATTCGTAATAAAAGTGCTCTCTCTTTTTTTTAGAATGTTAATCTGGAGAATTTTAAGAGCTTGGCTAGCAAAAGGGATTTACTTCGTTCAGCCATTAAGAGTCATGATGACAATGCTATAATAACTGTAAATTTGTTTTTCTTTTAATAAATCTTTCAAACTTGATTCAATTTCTTTTTATGATGTGAAATAACTTTGTTGAAGGCCAAATACAGTCGTCCTTCTCCATTTTACACTTCGACTTTTGCGGCTTCACTCCATCGCAGTTTTTTTAAGTACATTCATTAACCTTTTCTAATGGGCTCGTGTCAACTCTTTCCCTCAAAAGAGAAACAATGTATTGTTTTTAAGTGAAGAAACTCCTTTAGAGGAGTAGTAGGTATAGTAGGTATAGTTAGAGGTATAGTAGATGCCAGTTGAGGGAGGGGGGGGGGGTCAGAGGCTTTAAAGAACAAAATCTCAGCAGTCCAGAAGTCGTTGTCTGCTTTTAGCCGTTAAACTATTATTGAGATTATCTGTCACTGTATTATCATTAATGAGTTAAATACATCTGTAAATGGTGTTCAATTGCTTTCTTTTTAAACAGTAAGGTTTACCTTCAATAGGGTAGGGGAAATAATGCAGAGATGGGATTGGAGAAGATACTATCACTCATTTGTACTTATTTCAATATTGAACAAGTTGCACTATTCTCACAGTCTTGTGGTAGTGTATAAGAGTTGTGCTTGCGTGTACTTAAATGCACAACAATAATAGTGTGATACAAGAAAAGTCTTAATAACGTCTAATTTTCTTACATTTTTGTAATATACTGATACGATTGTAGTGGGTAAGGATCGTAAATAAGTTTTCTACTCTCTAATTAAGAAATTTCTTCATTTACATATAAAGAATCCTACTTTGCAGATATTTACTTAACATGGTGGAGTCTGGAATGGATTAATCATGACAAACAAGGGTTAATTGTACTTTTAACTTTAGTTTGGAATTCTTCCAAGTAACTGGATGTTACTGTAACTTAATTCTGCTTTATTTTCAAAGAGTAAATGCTTTCTTTTAATTACATAACGACCAGATTTTTCATTTATTGATACAAAAAGCTATGATTTTCAATTTTAGAGGCATAAAGTTTGTGAAAGGAGTAAAATCAACTCAAAACTACAGATTCCTCTGACCTAAAAATTGTTTATATTGTTCTGACCTCTTTTATCATCGAATTTAATTTATTTTGTTTCAATTTGCTTATAAATTGAAATATACCTATGCTTACTTTCAAGCCAGGTTTTGTTCTTCGGTAACTCTCATGCCATTTCATTTTTTTTACATATTGTGCCTTGAAAGTGTGATGTAGTTAAGTAACCTGAAAAACTTAATGATTTTTCCCATTCATAAATTTAATGTGAATCCCTTCCGGAGTCCATGTAAGAAATATATATAAATATAAAAAGTTAAAATATGATGCTAAATTCTAACTTATATTATTGTATGTTTTAAAATACATGAAAATAAGATGCCTTTTTTGGTCAACAAATTACAAATTGCTCAAAGTTATAATTGTCATTCTTATTTTTTGAATTTAATTCATGTAAGTTAAACACTTTATTAGCAATATTTGATCATAAACAACATGTCAAAGAAAGTGACCTATCTCAAAATTCTAGAAAAGGCTTTTCTGGTATTTTGAGAAAGAGAATAGAATCAGCAAAAATGTATTTGATCCTCACTGCGTGCAGAGGCTATGTGATAAACTAAAACTATTTCATCTAAAATTCAGTTTCCTTCTGTTTTCTCATTGATTTGTTTATCTATTTATTTAGGAAAAAAATGAAAAACCTATCTTAACTTAAATTTTCCAGAATACAGGTTTACAGGATCCCCTATGTGTCAGTCCCGAGGATGTCCTCATATCATCGAATTTTACATCCTGCTTTGAAAAATTAGTACAGGCAAGCGTGCTTCAAACTTGATTTTTTAAATGCGTTCTATCGCTAATTTTAGCTTCATATTTCATAATTAATTGTGACTTAAAAGTAATTGTACTTTTTTAAAGAATATTGCTCTTTAAAAATAAAATAGTAATAATAATAAATAAACAAACATTTTTACGTTTAGTTAATTTAAATGTTATTTACATAGCTTGTTTAAGTTTTGTACATCATAGTTCATTGTGATTTTTATAAAACCTTACTGAGAAAATTAATTAAAAAAATTTCCTTTCAACTTGAGATAAATCCTAAAAGTGATTGATTTTGTAGAGAGTTGGGATATCCTTAGAGAAAAGTCTTCAGGACGTCTAGAAAAAGAAGTCTGCGGTGCGTCCTGAAAAGATACGGATCACTTTGTTTCATCCTTAGGTCTAAAAAAAGGTTAGTCTATGAGACGTCTTGCGAGAGGTGTCTAAGGATTGCTAAATTTCATTGATTTTGATATAAGACCAGATTTGAGAGTTCAGGATATAAAATTGACGTCCAAAGGACGTTTCGTGCTGTCTGGGTATTTATTAAAATCAATATATTTGCTAAAAGTAAAGCTGTTTTGCTAATTTAAATAAAGTATCCTTAAAAATGAATGGTTTCATATTAATTTAAGCATTGCATAGTGCATACTGATTTATTTATTTATTTATTTTTAAAGTCGGAACTTAAAGTAAAATTTATTTTCCTTTATTAATGGTAATGTTAATTTCTTGCATTTAGAGTTCAAGCAATTATACTCTCTCCCCTCCCCTCTTGTTAGTAAATAGCATAGTATATTCTTACAGTTTCTATGGAATCTGACTTTTTATTGCAGTGAAGTCCAAAGACAACAAAATATTCCCAAATTGTGGATCTCAAAACCCCTTACTGAAAAATGTAGAACATGCAAATATAAATATTCTTGCTCATTGTTTGTTACTTCAGTGTTTAAAGGCTTGTTAATCTAAAGAAGTGTTAAGAAGTGAAAACAAATGCTTTAAAGTTTTTTAAAAGGTAATATATTATCTGAATCGGGGTTATTGTGCTAGGTATCAAACTTGTATCAAGTTAAACTGTCTGACATGTGTGATGCTTTCTCAATCTTAATTTGTATGCTTTTTGTAAAAATACAATGTGAAAACACCATGTTTAAAAATAAAATGTTCACCAGGTTGAAAATTAACGGACTAAATAACCGAGGAATTAATTGAAATAGTGAACATAAATACACTCAATACCATAATACATAATACACTCAATGCTGAATTTTAAAAAGGAAAGATCATTCCAGCTGCATTAATTGAGATTCCTTAAATGTCATATGCAAAATGCTGGCTTTAAAAACGCTGTGAAATCAGACTGCCAGAACAAGGACTCCATTCTAGACCGTGCAGTTACATGCCTAGTGCCCTGCTGACCCAGCTATCCAGCATTCTCTGTAACACTGCAAGGAGAAGTTTGCTATTTAACCAAATGAATCCACCTGGTAAAGCTCTAGATTAGCGGTGCCAGTTGCCAACGGGCGACCATTTCATAGAAAATAACTAAAGAATCAAGTATCAGTCCCCAAGAGTGGTGACCGTGTCTTTTTTTTTTTTATTTAAAATAATATTCCGCTACAACAACATGCTTTCAATGTATGAGGCCTTCTCTTGAATCTCTAGTAAGTGTTATCTTGATTTTGTACAGTTTTTTCCCGTCATGCATTTCAGAGTGAACATTTTTAACGAACGCTTTCTATGTCTCCTTGTATTTAAAAATGCTGTGTTTTATCTATCATGATTTTTTTTTTTTTCAAATTCCCTAAAAAACAATTGTCAGGCAACAGAAATTTTCTTACTAACGAACGAACAAAATCCTGCATGACTCTTCTTACATTTGCTTTCATTTAGTTATATTTATTTTTAAAAATATATAAAATACTTCCTATTGTTGTATAGGGGAGACTGGGGATACTTGATCCCTAGGGATACATGATGCCATAGCCAAAAATGTTCCAAAATCATTAAATAGAGATTTGAAACCTGAGAATTATGTTAAAGTTATACTTGTACATAAAATCTGGCAACATTAAAAAAAAAAAAAAAACTCAAGAAATAATTGAATGTGTCAAGGAAAACTTTTTTTTAGGAAAACGTACTGAAGTTTACATTATCCAA
Organism: Uloborus diversus; assembly: GCF_026930045.1. NCBI lineage: Eukaryota > Metazoa > Arthropoda > Arachnida > Araneae > Uloboridae > Uloborus > Uloborus diversus. The sequence goes on from NC_072740.1 coordinate 121,258,631, forward strand.
TATATACAACTTAAAAAAAAATACTGAAGTGTAATGTTAAATTATAGACAGTTTTTTTATAATTGAAACATATTTTTAGTAAATTGCCACTGATTGTTAATAAATCTAAACACAATGAAAACAACATAGCTGTTGTTTACTTAGTGACATTAACTTTAAACATTCAAAACCATATTAACATAATAAAATCTATCATAGTATGAGTGATAGATTTATATAATCACTGCAGTAAATATGCTAAACAATAAAAACATCAGTTCGTACTTGTAACCCACATAACACTTCATACATCTAAACATAAACTAACTCTACTGATGAATTATGTTTTGATCAGCCAAATGAGCTTGAACAAGTTGAAATAGATGTCAATCCTTGTTTGAATGAAAAAAAAAAAAAAGATTTTGCTATCGTTAGATTTACATCAAAGAAGTTAGTTGCCTATTATGTAGACCAATTAGCAGATAGAATGTTAAGTCGGATTTCTGGAGTTTGAAATAGGTTTTCTAATGTAACATGCTTAATCAATCTATTTTTCCTGAAAAATTGACAAAAGTGTAGTAAATGAGAATAAATGTGTAAAGCTGCACACATCTCAGATGGGTTGAGCTGAACTTAAAGAACTACAATAAATTAATTGTTTGCATTTGACTTTTCATGTTTTGAAAATATATGCTAGGCTTTCTATTCTTTTCTATAAGTATGCTGAGACTTACGTTTTTCATCCCTCTTTTTTAAAATTAATTCAATTGATAAAACTCATTTTTTACTGTTGCAAGACAATAAGCAAATAAGTTGATTTTTGTGCTTTTGGTCCTTTTTCTTTTTTTTATTTGTGTAATTTGAGTTTTTTATTTCTTGATTTTTTTTTCGTTGTAATTTTAGCTTTTCTACCTAAAAAAAAAATTGTTGGTTTTATTTATAAAATATATTGTTCACAACTGTATTAGAGAATAAGTTACTGATCAAAAGCATCAAAGATTCATTTAAGTTGTGTACATTTTTTTTACAAATGTCCTAGGGGAATTTAAAACAACGTTATTTTGTGTTCACTTTATTATAATTTAATTAAAAAAAATAGAACTAGTGTTATTTTTAGAAACATTACGTAGAAAACTAAAATCCATAAATAAAGCTGAGCTAACGAAAAGTTTATATATTTTCTCAGTGGGATCAAGTATCCCCCATGAAGGGATCGCGTATTCCTTAATGTGGGGACACATGATCCCTTTATAAAGTTATTGAAAAAAAAAATTATCAAAACTATATATTTAATTTCAACTAAAAAAAACAGTCAGATAGAGGAAAAAATTATCTTTCTTCACATACTTTTTTTGAAAAAAAAAAATTGTTAATTTGCATCCGAGAAAAAAATTGAAAACTAAAGTGGGGATCAAGTGTCCCCAGTCTCTCCTACTTATATCTTTCCATCAAAAAATAAATCCAGGGAAATGTTGTTTGTTGCTTTTAAAGTATCATAATGTTTTAATTTGTTGTTAGTATTACTAATAGCCAATGGATTATTTACTTTTTGTGCTGCATGCATACTTTAAAAAAAAAGTTGTTCCAAAAGTGCAAAAGTGGCTACCATTTTTTGTGACTTTATTTGTCCGTGGCTACTTTTCAGAAAACCTAGTTTTAACATCTGGCTTTTAAAGAATATTTAATAAAAATAAAAAAATACCTGCATTACAAATGTGAATTATTTATTTTCTGCCAAAAGTAAGGGGAGTATATCTTTAAAATGATACCTTACTTTTGAAGTTTGATGTATTAAAGTTATAACATTCCCACAAAAGAACATCTTAGCAAAATAACATATATAATGTACTTTACATTTCAGTTTTAATCTAATTTCTTCTTGAGTGTAATTTTCCTGAATTTAGACTAAGTAAAATAATTTAGTCTAGAAACTCTGAAAAATCTGCAATTAAAAAATAGGAATAACGCTACCTTTTAACTATCACCGCAATGTAAAAATAATTTAAAAAGAAGACGACAGACGACAGCTTTAATTTCGAATTTTTCCGAAAATTTTTCAGTGCACGATTTTTATGGCGGGTTCATTCTCTGTCTCACCGTTTTTGACCGATTTTAAACAGTCAATATTTTATTTAAAAAATGCTGGGTTAATGTATTTAGAATCACGTAGAGACGGTATGAAAAAGTATTGGAGTACATCAATCCCAGGGTGCTTATTTTACCACACACTTTTAAAGCGGAAAGTTACTCTCTGTGTAACGCATTTCAAAACTTTAATACTATTTTTTTCTTTCTTTTTTTCAATATGGCTTTTATTCTTCAGAAATGAAAGTCAAAACAAAAATTGAAGCTTTTTACACGCCAATATGGCTATCAACAGAATAATTGAATAAGTGACTGAAACAACGTTGTATGTTACTATTTTAACCTATTTATTTTTGTAAATACGAAAAAAAATATATTACTTTTTTTATGAAGTTTTTTCTATTACTCAAAAACTAATTCAGTTCTCCAGTACTTTTGCCGAACAACGTTACATGTGGAGATCATAAAATAGGCAAAAGTGCCTTGCCCGCATTCTAATACAGTTCTGTAAAATGCAGAATTTGTAACAAGAAACGTTGCTCCCGTCACCCCATTAAGTTATTCAACATATCGTACATTGGCAAGGAAAGTGACACAACTCAAAAAAAAAAACAGCAATAGAGAAATTAAGGTTTAACTCAACAGTAATTTTAGGCGATTTCGTCTCAAATATTACAATATGCGCAATCAACTTATTATGTAATGTTTACTAATTGGTTTTTGTAGTGTGGATACATAATGCATACTTAAAGCTCGAAATATTTTCTTCAAAATTATGAAATTTCAATGATACACTGTTAAAGCCAGGAGTGCCTCAGGGGTAAAGAATTTCACTCTAGAGTGAAAAAACGGTGCCTCAGGGTTCAACGGAGGCTATCAAGTGTCGTAAAGGTGTTTTTGGTTTCTCAGTGGGTGAACGACGTTAACAAAAGTGCAAAGAGACCATTTAATAGGAGGACGACTCGTTGCGCATGCTCAGTGACATATCGTCCAACGGTAACTTCAATTTCAATGGCGCACGAAGGAAGCTGCAACTAAATTTACTTTCACATTGAAATGAAGTAGAAAACTGAAAATTCCATGGATTAATCTTCGAAATCTCGCGTAAGTAAAGGCATTTGATCATATTGTAGCTCTTAGGGCTTTCGAACATATTTAAAAGTATTTAAAGTACAACTGCTTATTGTTCCGTTTACCTAATTAAACATTTAATGTCTTGCTATTTATATCCTGAAAAAACTTACCTAAAACTATCTATCAGTAATATCTTGAACAACAACAACATTAAAAATAAAAACGTTCAAATCAGCTGATAACTGAATTGCTAATTCCGGAATAAAAACGCTTTGATATGAGCAGATATGCCAAATGTCTATTTCTTCTCAATGAAGTAACTATGTAGAGAAAACGAACAGAAAAACAGAGAAGGGTCATTCCATACGAAATGAGCAAAATTCGCAAAAAAGTGGTGGCCGCATGGTAACTGATTTTTATGAAATTTGGTATACAGGTTCCTTTTATGCCTACATTAAAATATCTAAAATATTTTTGCTTAAAATTTTTTATTTGAATAGTTACATACGATTGAAAATTGGTCAAATTGAACAGCATTCTCATAAATGCTAAATGTTTCACTTTAATGAAAACATAAAAGTTATATCTTGTTGCAATCTATGGAGTAGGGTAATCAATCTGATATCAGTAAAATTTTCAAAGTTATTATAGTTAACTTTTAACAGAGTTTCAAAAACTGAAAATATTTCAATTTTCTCATAATTAAGCATTTTATTTTTTAATCTCAATCTTTAAAGAATGCATTAGCTTTGGTGAAATTAATACCCAATAATGTGCTAAGTATCATAAAAGAAATATCTTACTTTGGAAGTTGTATTTTAAATCCTTTGTGTTCAAAATCAGTTTTAAACTTAGTGATATTTTGTAAAATGATGATTTTTCCCTTCACATACACACAAAAAATTCAAATGAGGGAAAATTCAGACAACTTTAAAATTTTACAAGAATATAGAGCTTTGTTTCTACTATTTGTTTGAAGAAACTCGAAATTAGTTTTTGATTTCCAAACGTAAAATAAAATTCAGAAAAATAGCTTTTTTTTTTTTTTTTTTTTTTTAATGGGTCAATCCATACAGGCTCGACGGATGGGTGCGCTCGACCATTTTTAATTTTTTTTTTTTTTTTTGAAATTCATATTCCTAAAAGCTGCATATGAAAGATGTTTAAAACCACTTTTATTTTTTCTCTCAACTGGATCTTTAATTATTTAGAGGTCATCAAAAGTGATTTTCGTAGTCAAAAATGGGGCTTTTAGACCTTTGCATTTTGGCCGAAATCTATTTGAATTACATTTATGACAGTTAATTTAACGCTTTGATGTTAAAGTGCATAAGTTGATAGTCTTACATGCTGAGTTACGTAGCTGTAAGTTTATAATTAAAATAATGGCAACAGGTTAAATTTCAAGGCCAAATATAAAAATTTTACTCATTTCAAAGGGGGATAACTCACGTAGGGGACGGAAACACAAAATGAAATACGACAAAAACTAATCGCTGGAACCATGCTAAAAAGAATATGTAACTGTTGCTGTGTGTTTGTGCACCCTTTATAGATTACAACTCCTCAAAAATCGGAAAAATGACGAAAATGACATATTTAGACCCCTATAAACCAAAAGGGGATGGAATTAAAAATAAAATTTTTTTGTATTTGGTTTGTAAAAAAGATACAGGTCTTTGAAATTAAGCAATTTTGTTAGTCAATTCACACACTAAAACAGAAATAAAAAGTGTGAAAACGTCATGGCACCTTCTTAAATTACGTATATTGTGCCCTATAAAATACATTATACTGAAAAAACATATTGTAATTTTCAAAATAATTATTTTAATTTGATAACTTTGAAATATTTGAACATGAATGAGTAGTTTATACTGTATGGAACATGTATGGATTGACCCTTATGTGAAATTACGAGAATTCAAAGAATTAGATAAACGACTAAATGATGCAAAAGCAAGTAAAACTAACATTTATATCAGTTTAAAAAATGTACATTTCAGACTGTACTTGATAAACATGCTTTTGAGAAAATGAAACACTAAAGAAATGGTTAGTTTTGCTAAACTTACAAAATAAAAAGAAGTAACTAATGAAATATTACCTTAGTTCAAGTTACTCTAGTAACAAAAATACGCTAATACCAATGACTAAAATTTAGTAGCATCTAAAAGACATTTTAATATGTTACGTAAAAAAATTGAGTAAATTTAGAGCATTCCTTCATCTTCAAAAAAACATCTGAAACAGAGGAAAAAATGAAATTTTTGGAAATTTTCGATTTTTTAAAGTACAATTTCGTCATCAAGAAATTCATAAACAGTTACTAAATTAGAGCAGATAGTTAGTTATAGATAGTTTTTCAATCTGAATCATTTTTGCTGTTATTTTTTTCATTAAAAGAGCTAGAAGAGTGATTTAAAATCTGAAGTAAATTAGCAAAATTTCAATCTTTGTTAATATCTCAGATTCAAAAAAAGATCCGAATAAATTTTACTTTTCTCTTTCTAAATAGAGAATTGTTTATAGAATGCGGAAATATTTATTTTTTAAGTGTACGTTTATAACTCATATAATTATTGAGTCACAAACTGGTAGCAATGGACTCTGAAAATTTAGGATTAGCGTAAGCACCAACTTCTAATTTGAATAACAAAGCAACAAACAGTTATTAAACTTCCATACTTTGCATTCCCTCATAGATATGTATGGTTTACCTAAATAAAAATTTTCATTGAAATCTGTGACATGTCAGCCACAGCTGATTTGCTCATTTCGCATGGAATGACCCAGAAGCAAAACAGGAAAAAAAAAAAAAAAACGCGCGAAAAGAAATCTCTCTCAATGTTTGACTCGTGACTTTCACATCGTGTTTTGGTAAAAGTATCTTTCTTTGGCATTAATCTTACGAAAAACTTGACATTCAAAAGAAGGGCTTTTAGATTATTTTGTACGCATAAGGATACTCAAATGTCGAATCTTATAAGTATTTATATGTTACGCTCGATTAAAATTTTAAACGTTAATGAAACGCTTTTATTTTCCCATGATGCTCATCTTATATTACTTAATATTTCTGGTTGTTCCGACGAATGATTGATAAATACCTTCCCTTTTCATTTTCGGTACGGACCATACTGTAGTAGATGTCAACAACATATTAATTACTTAGCAATCCAAATGTGGATATAAGAAAGTTAGTGCACGAACAGTCAAATTAAAGTCATAAACACTTCTAAACTATGGTTGAAAGTTGAAATGTTATTAAATGCCTTCGTATGAATAAATCAAAATAAATAAAACGCAATTGTATTCAAAAACGCACGCAACACGAAGGGAGGGGGGAATCGCTACAGGAAGCAATAAAGGTGCATTTGATCATAGAATTTGTAGAACTGGTTTACTACAATATGAAAATTGAAGAAGCGTTGAACTTTTGAAATTTTCTTCTTCTTGATTGTAAGAAAGAAAGTAATTAAATGTGCGGAAATCCGATGCATTAAAAAACATAGATTGCAACAAAATACTTTCACTAAATAATAAGTAAAAAATATTACTTTGGTATTAATAAAAAAACATTTTGTAATAAGAAATGCAAAGCAACAGTATATATTACTAAGACAACATTATCTAAAGAAAAAAAATGCACTAAAGCTTACAGTCCTTCTACAAAGACTACGTAATAGTTATCCATAAATAACTTTTCTGGCTTGCAGAGAAGCAAATTTGTCAGTTATTTCTATGAAATCCACTTTTTCTGAGATTTCGGATTCAATTCAGATGATGGCCAAATCCAATAGCGGCTTTATTGTGGCATATTATTTCTCAAGTATTTTTTAAGAATTTTTAATTTACTTATACTCCTTTCACGTGAACCCACATAAACAGGTAAGGTTTTCTTTTCTTATTGCTGGAGCAAAATTTGGAAAACAGGGAATGGAATCATTTTTTAGTAGAATTTCGCATAAAGAAAAACGGGCAAACGGACATTGCTTACTAGCGTTGTAAAACTATAGGCACAAAAATTCCTTCTTTCCTCTGTTTTGCTTTCCTAAAATGTACCGTTGAATTGAAAACATTTCATTTCCTCAAATGCATATTGAATTTCAGCACGCCTATGTCTTAAGTAATTTTACAGTTATATATTTTCGAAAAACACTTTCGCAAAAATCACTCCCGAAACGACATTGTGAACAATTAAACATTATTGCACCACCATTGGTAATTAATCATAGTACACCATGAAAAGAAAAACCTTTTCTACTGCGGATTTCTCGCTCTGCCACAAATTTTGCTATCAAGTGCAAAACGCTAAGAAACCGCAACTGAGCTAGGACCTGCCTGATATGAGTGGAGATGGAAAAAAAACCGGTTTTGAGACCTCCCAGAGAACTAATGAATATTTTGGGTGAATGTTTTTCCCGAAAGTTCTCAAATTGAAAAAATAAAAATAGCTAATGTGTTTTAGTTCAAACAACTGTTGCATATTTTTTTCCAAAGACATCCGGTGTGCGAAAAGTGAAAAATTCGATTAAACGTTTAAACAGTAGCGCATTTATTTTAACTTTGAACCAAACAGGTTCAAATGTAGTAAGAGCTCTGCTATAGGGTACGCTTCCTAATGACTAGGGTGACCATTTATATTTTTTTTCTTCTCAAAATGGGGCATTTGCCAAATTTTGACAATTGTACTCTATTTAAAAAAGAGGCTTTTTTTATATTTTATGACTGATAAGAACATAAATGTACACTTAGAAAGGGGGGAATCGATGTAGTTTTTTAAATGTAATTTGAATGAAATTTGTTTGCGTTAATTTGGTGTTGATTTTAAATAAGAATGAAGTTCCTGGCAGAATTTTATACAATTTACTTTTAAACTCAGCAATGCTTTTAGTACTGCGAATTGAAACTACTTTTTCACTAACCCACATCTCAATCATAAGCGAAAATATCCTTTCTATGAGTGCATTAGGCACGAGAAAACATAAAATATCTTGGATAGTTAAGTATGATTTAATTTTTATTGGTTTGAAAATACTTAAAAAGCTCCACACAATGACGCTTAATTGATGCATTCAGTGTAACGGTCTGTCTCTTCAAGCAGCGGGACATCCCAGTATGTGCAGAATCATGGGATAGGACACCTGAAAACGGGACCGTCCCATTCAGAACGGGACGTATTCTTACTAATGACTCTTAAGAAATGCGTTTTCCAGAACAGTAGATTTATTTACTGGTGTTTTTCATGCGTTTCAGTATCTGAATGATATTAAATAAACGTGTCATCTTTTGTTATCGATGCCTTTGGTTCCATACTGGTTACGGAAACATGATTTTGCAAATACTATTCAATATTGAAACATAAAATTTGGCATGCCTGTCTTATAAGTACTTGTTAGTGTAATAGACCGTGGATTTTGTAAACGGTAAAATGTATTTTTATCAACAACCTTTTTACCAAAAAAAAGGTGACTATTTTTCGAGAAATTTCTGGATAAATTTAAGTGATTTGTCATACATCTCAATACTTGAAATATGTCTTAACCTGCGGTCTGTTTCATTTGTAACAATTATAGATGTGAAATAACTTGAACAAATTGAATGTAACTAGTTATTAGTTTTTTTTATACAGTGTTTTTCCTAACTTGTAATTTTCAGTAATTTTTACCGAAAAATCACCAATTTAAAAAAAATTAAGGTTATTATGGCTTATTTAAGCTAAATTTATGTTTTAACACCCGTCTGTTTCCAAAAAAAAAAAAAAAACATTAATATTATTTAATAATGAGGTTGTCAAAAAAAAAAAGTTATCCGAACCTATAGGAATAATAGACAACCTTACTTACATGACTTAATTCACTTCAAACAAGTACATCTGTTATTTGCAACGGTAATCTAAGCTAAGCGACGAAGCAAAAAAAAAAAAAAAATGGCTCGATTGAGCAATCTTTAAACTATTTGATTTAATGAAATCAGTTTTACTTTGAATTTCAAGTAAGATTTTTATCGAGACTTCATGGCTTGTAGGAATGGATTGAATTTCCGGTAGGGGAGACCGGGGCAAGATGACGAGCCAGGCAAGATGACGAATGTCTTTTATTTTCCGTTTTCCACTAAGTAACCAGTATCAACTGGATACTACTGGTTCTCCTATCGGCCTTTCATTCAGATAAAGTATAGAAACGCTGAAATTGCATATTTTTGTTAATTCTGTAGCTCTGATTTTTTACCGCTGCCGCGTTATAACTTTTATGCATGTGTAAATAAGCTCTGCTACAGATACAGATAAGATATATCGTGTCCCCTTAGTATATATGAGTAACTTAGTTTTAATACTACCTATTTCTATGAATAAATGTCAATTGATCGCTTCCTTAATGGCAATGAGGACGAATCTTTTCAAACAGGCAGTCCGGCGCTCGATGACGGGCCGAAACACGGGGCAAGATGACGAGCTCGTTATAATTTGTTGAAATTTATGATTTTTTAACTTTATTGTTTATATTTTTACTTTTTTGAGCAAATGCGCTTTTTTATTTCTTAGAAAATGATGTTACAATACATTTCTCAACAATCATATTTTCGACCATACTCTATTCTAAATTGAAATGCACATGAGTGTAGTTAAAAGAAATTGTCAATGTAAGCTAAACAAACCAGTTCATCAATTTTATTATAAGGTTGTCGTTGATAGATGCTAGTATAAATCTAATACAAATTTTCTGATAATCATTTTTGGTAAAATGAAAACTGCTACTGGACACAGCAACACCATTGTTTTTCATTGAACCGAGTTAGAAATTATTTTTAAATAAATAAAGAACCGACTTTAAAAAACAAAGAGGAACTAAAAAGTAAAAAATAATTGGTCCTATTTACATACGATTTTCTACCCAAACGTATAAATCAAATTCATTTTACAATTCCAGTACAAAAATCAATTAGACTAAACACTCAACTATAAAATAAACACTGATTTTAATTGCTATACGATGAATTATTTTAATACCTAACAAATTATATAAAATCTCTTAATTTTTAATAACTATTTGAAGTCTGGGCCTCCTATAAACTACTACCTGACGTAACTGAGTAGGTTTAGTTTTAAAGACTTCCGCGTTTTGTTAAATTAGTGTTTAACTCAGGATTCGGTGGATTGTCAGTTAAAAGTGTCAGTATAAAATGTAAAAGTGATAAAAAAAATACAAGTGTTAGTTGAAAAATAAATTATTTTCGGAAAATGATAACAGTATATTTGCAGAAGACAGCCTGACCTGACATCAGATTTTTACCATGACTTAATAAATTGTCTTTAAAATGAAAATAATCAACTGTCTAAATTAATTATTGCCTTCAACGACTACACATCAGATTACATGAAATACCACTCTTGGTTGTAACAGTCCTCAACTAGTTCTGTTTATTTTTTCATTGAATAAAACAAATGCAATTAAATTGTTGACTAAAAATTAATAAACTTAAATCTGTCATTAAATAGCTTCATAAAAATTGACACTTGTAAATTTTGTTTAGAAACCACTTGCAAATGAACTCAAAATTTCTAAAAGGAGATAAAAGAGATGTGCATGAGAAACAGTGATGTCTTTCTCTCGTTCCTCGAAATAGTTTTTTTTTTTTAAATTGCATTTTTTTGCTCTGTTCAATTCGTTTTACCATTTTGAAAAGATTTAAAATGCTCTCAAAAATGCTCGTCGTTGATCAACAACAAACTTTCCTTTCTGCCACTTTCTTTCGAATTTTGTTGAATGGATAGTAGGGGAGACCGGAGCAAGATGATTATGTTAACAATTTTTGTTGTTTACTAATACATTTTTAAGGATAGTAAAATTAATTTTACATGAGCTGTTAGAGTAGTTTTTTGTAGTGTTAAATATATTACTGTTTCATTTATCAAATAAAAAAAGTGGAGAATATTTTTATTTTTTCATAACCTTAACAAATCGTCAACTTGCCCCAGTACGGGGGCAAGATGACTTTGGCCTTGGGGCAAGATGACAACACTGAAAAAGGTGGAACATATTTTATCTTTTGAATATGTAACACAGTTGAACAATTTATAACTGTTTTTACATCTTGCAAAGTATCAAATTAAGCATAATGCATTTTAGCGTAATATTGAAGTGTTAAGCTATGCATCCAAGAATAAATAGACACAAATAAAAATGCCATTTTCATAATTGGAACATTCCTCATGCCACCACTGTTGGCATTTACGGCACTGGATCTATTCTTCTGTTGAAGGGTCACAATATTCCTTTTTACGAGCAGGACATCTTATAACACCATCCTTTGAAGTTGATGCAACTGGAATGTTTGGCCTGCAGTTGTATAGACTTAGGCCTACAGGAAATTAGTTTGAGGGTTTTTTTACTCCTGTTTAAGCTTCACGTGCTTATTTTCCCTGTTTACTTTTTTTTTCTTTTTAATAAACATTTTCTTCCTTATGTTTTTCTCTTTGTTCTGACATTACTTTGATGGGTGTGCTTGTAAGAATGTCAGAGCTGAGTTTTCTTTTTTTCTTTTTTTCGCTTTTTTTTTCTTTTTTTCTCACGTGTTGCTTTAGTCAATGGTTTAAAATTAGAAACACTAACAGGCTGTTTTGGTGCATCGGAATCAGCATTTGCCTAAGTTCTGCTTCTTCTGGAGGGTTTATGTATTGGTTTTCTACTACCAAGGTCTGGGGATTATATAGCACTATTATTCTCAGTTTCATCGCCAACAACATCATAGTCTGCTAAAAACAAGAGAATTATGAGGCTGGCTGGATCCCACATTTTTCAAACCCTTTAATGAAATTTCTTAATGTAGCTGCTTCGAAGTAAGCGGTGCTCAAAAGCTCACCAATATTTTTGTCTATGATAGTTTGTCCTAGATTAGTGACCATAAAGTTGTCACATGCTTGACTATAGTAGGTTTTTATTAATTTATTAAAAGATTACCGCGATAACGTTTTACTAAGCAAAAAGATGAAAACTTAAGGATGTCAAAACATTCAACAAAAGTTTGGTCTAGTCGGATATCTTCACACCTTTCTATAAGCTAACATCTTATAAGCTAATCGATGTAAATAATATACTTCTTGCATCGAAAATGGATGCCCTAAACCCCGAAACACTTGCATACAGTTTCTTTCTTTTATTTATTTAATTATTTTTTTTTTGAGCATTTATGAACTGCTTATTGTTTTCACTTGACCTTTGAATTACGTCTGCGTCCTTGGATTTTTGAAACTGGGCATCTGCAATCACCACCATCGACTGGCCCCATTACTCCTCTGTAGCTGGTTCTCCACTAGCAGCACTGTCCACCGGAATTCGTTCCTCCTGGGCGGTTGTGCCCATATCGTACACACACGCACACAAACACACGCCTACACACACACACACACAAACGCCAACACACACGCACACACACAAACGCCAACACACACACACACACACACACACACACAAACGCCTACACACACACGCGCACACCACAACACACACACGCCTACACACATGCGCGCACACCACAACACACACACGCCTACACACATGCGCGCACACCACTACACACACATGCCTACAAACATGCATACGCCTACCACACACACGCCTACACACACACACGCCCGTCTACATATACACACACGCCTACACACATGCGCACACACACACGTCGAAACATACACACTTGCGCCTGCATACACACGCCGCAACACATACACACGTCTACATACACACACACGCGCGCGCCTGCATGCACACACACACACACACGATTGCAAAAAACATAATTGAAGTTCAAGATGTCAAAATTTCAAATTTTTTACTATCTATTATTTTTTCCTTCAAATTTAGTGCTTTTTTTACGTTGTTGTAGACATTTTCAATACTGAAATCCGATGAATTTCTTAATGTCTTTTGTCAGTGGGAAAAATTACGTATGACGTTTAAATACTGAAATGCATGAAAAATTCTAGAAAAGAAAATCTATTTCTCTGAAACTTTAAGTCATTAAGTCACGTTACCACATTTGAATCAGTCAGTTCAAGTTTAAAATGAACGCGTAATAGTTTCAACGTTAAAACAATTTTTTTCTTACGTGTGTAAACCATGTTTTTACACACGAAATCTTCGGAAGATATCTAAAACACATTTGCTGTAAATAAAAAGACAATATTATTTTTTTTCACTTTTCAATTTGAAAAGAATCGTCCATCGGAGAAAATTAGCCTTCAGGGTGGTCTAAAAGTTGAGGTTTTTTCCTCTGTTGTTGTTTTTCCTTGATACGAAATAGTAATCAAAAAATGATCGCATTCTCTGTTTTCCAAAATTTCTCTCGTAATTGTTTTCTTTTGAAACCTTGCCGGCTGCTGTGACTTCAGGTGAAAGAAGTTTCAGTAAATAAAAAACGGTTGAAAATTATTTGAGAAATAATCTATTCTAATAATATAAAGCAGTAGTGTTTGTTTGAACGCGCTAATCTCAGGAACTACTGGTTAGAATTGAAAAATTCTTTTTGTGTTGAATAGTCCATTCACTGAGGAAGGCTTTAGGCTGTATAACATCGCGTTATGACTAATGTGAGTGGAGCAGCAATAAAAAACGTTGTGAAAACGGGAAAATTTCTATTATAATATAAATTGCTTGGAACGCAATACATGCGTAGCTACGGTGGCTCGACCTGAAACTGCGGGCTTTGTGATCCAGTGCGTGATGGTTCGAGTCAGACATGAGGCAAATCTCGAGGGTACTTTTTAGGGAGCATCCTAAAAATTACTAAAAATGATTCGTAAAAAAAAAAAAAAAAAAATTATATGACATAACATTGTCTTATTTTTCTTATTAATTATTTAATTAAAAAAGCTGAACAGTTTGTTTGTTTGAATGCTCTCATATCAGGAACTACTAGTTAGAATTTAAAAAAATATTTTTGTGTTGAATAGTCCATTTATTGAGGAAGGCTATAGGCTATTTTTTTAAAATCAGATTGACTGAAATATTTGTTATTGCAAATTCAATGTTTAATTAATTGTTTAGTTCTATGAATTCCTAATAGATGGTCGGGTAAGCTAACTCTTCGAGAGGGCGCTGGTCGAGTGTTGATAACTGCAAGGAACCATGCCCATGCTACGCTGTTGTGATCAGCGAACAGATTTTTGAATGCGGTTTTTTTTTTTGTTTTTTTTTTTTTCGATGTTCGGGTACATAATTTTTTTTGTAAGTTTTTTTCTATTGAGTTTTGCTTTTCTTATTTCTTCAGCGTTTTTTTTTTTTCTTATAGTTGAAGATAGTTACATATCAACGAAAATAATTTGATTTGTCGTATTATTCAATTGTAATTGTTCTTTATAAGGTTTTTATTATATCATAGTTTATTAGGCGAAACACTTGAAATTTCCGGGGAAAATTTTGCTTCATTCGCTAAGGGGCATGGTTACGGTAGCGTGGTTGCTTGGCGTATTATGCGATGAACTATGTAGTTGAAGGATTATTTTGAGTTTTAAAGCTACTGTTAATCTTATGTGTTTTGGCGAATTGTTTTAAATTCCAAAGAGACTTTAATAGGTCGTTTGAAAAGGTGTGTGTACGCATTTCATAGTTGAAGAAAAATGATCATTTAACATTAGAAGGGGGGTGGGAGGGGGCGTGGATTTTTTTTTTTTTCAATGGACTTCATCTAACTTCTTCGCACGGGCATCGCCGTGCGGGTACTGCTAGTATGAAATAAGAAAGGCTTTCAGATGTGGTCATCATCTCTATAAACTGTATAGTTGCTCCATAACTGTAAAGTCTCTGAAAAAGTTCATTTCACCGAAATTGTTGACACATTTAAATCACAGTAAGCGAGAAAACCTATTTTATGGTTGATTGTTGGGTAGTCTGCGTAGACAGATTGATTTACATATATACTTTTCGCTCCACGATATGTGTGCTATATGTAGTTTTTCTATATATACCTATATTTTTTTTTTCAGAGTACTGTTGTTTTGCATTTCCTATAATAAAATGTTCATTTTTATTTCAGAAGTAAGAACTAAAAAATTCTTTTATGGTTAATGATTAGGTTGTCTACAAATAAAGATTGTTTTTCATATACTTTTCGTTCCACGAGATTTGTGCTATGTTTAGTATTTTTTTTAAAAAATCCGTAGATTGTTTTTTGTTTCTACGTGAGATCTTCCTCAATTTTCGATCGATTTCTTTGATTTACACCTCATTTTAAAGCTTATCGTGCAGGCTAATGACAAAAAATAGACCCACGGTCAAAAAATTGTTTTTTTTTTCTGTTAAAAAAACCTGTTTCAAAGCACCAGACTAAGGTTTTCGGTTCAATTTATAAGTTTAACTTACGCTGTGACCGACAGAGCAGAATAGCTCAATCGGCAGAGCTTTCGAATGATAACCAGAAGAACGAGTGTTCGGCTCCGGCCCGGATGATCTGCATCAAAAAATTAGACAAATGTCGCGCATTACATGAGAACTTGGAAACAGTAAATAACACAAGTAAGGTAATAAAGTAAATGTGATGGAAACGCTCCTTGCTTTTGCGAAACCCTGATGCAGCCTTCAGATACACTCTATGACAAAAAAAATCGACGCACCAAGAAGGAGTGATCCGATTGAGACGAGAATTGGTGGATAGGAAGACAATGCACAGGATAGTAAATGATTAAATTCTCAGAACAATTGAATAATTTATTTTAGAGTTACAGTAACAAGTTCAATAAGGTATTGACCCGCCTCTAGCCAAGCTGAAGCAGTGTGGCAAACACCGACAAAGCTCCCAGAGGTTGTCCTGCGTTATTTCCGGCAAAATTCGCTCCAATTGTCGGACGAGGTTATCAACGTTTCTCGCCAGATACAATCGCCATCCCATCATATCCCAGATATGCTCCATGGGAGGGAGATCTGGCGATCTGGCCGGCCACGCAAGAGTTTGACAAGCTTGCGGAAAGTACATAGCGACACATACCCTATGTTATCTGGCATTGTCCTGCTGAAAACCAGTCGAGGGTACTGCAAAAGAAACGGCAGCAAACCAGGTCTTAGGATGTCGTCGACGTACCACTGTGCAGTAAGTGTACCTCTAATTACGATCACAGGGGTCCAGTTATCAAAGGAAATGGCACCCCAGACCATAATGCCTTGTTGAGAGCCAGTGTATCGTGCGAAAGTAAAACCAAGATCCCTCCTATGCCCTGGGTGTCTCCGAACATGTCTTTGATGATCGTTATGACGCAATTGGAAGCGGGATTCGTCGCTAAAGACTATATGTCCCCAGTCGTTACCATTCTAACCTGATCGAGCCATGCACCACTGTAATCTGGCTCGGCAGTGTGTAAGCGTCAGTGGCAAGTGGCGTAACTTTTGTCGTGAGCGTAGATTTCGTTGTCCCAACCGTCTGTAAATAGTCATGATGGACACTAGTGTTTGAGTTGAACGTCTGATGGTTCATAGAAATGAAGATAGCGCTGTGACAGCTGATCGTGCAATCACTCTGTCATCACGATCTGTTACCCTAGGTCGACCGCTACCATCCTGACGCTAAACTCTGCCATTTTCCACTCATCCTTGCCAGCATCTTCGAATCGCCGCATCGCTTCGACTCAAATGACGAGCGATTCTCCGATTTGACCAACCGACCTCTTTCAATCCAATGATACGACCTTTTTTAAACTCTGACAATTGCTCGTAATGAGCACGAACCATGCGGCGAGGCATATTTTAGTTGTTTAAAGGTAATCTGAATCGCAATCAAACCGAAAGTTTTAACAACTGCTGAAGAACTGCTCTTTATATACATCTGCTGGTTGCGCAGTTTCGATGCGCTGGAGATCAAACTCAAGTACCAAGTATCTTTGCAAGAAAAGTTTCCTGAATTGCTTCAAGTTTACGAATGCGGATTACTCACTGGTGTAAAAAACATTTAACTTCCAGTTTGAAAATTAACTGAGTGCATTTATCAAGTGTATCGTCTTCAGTTCTAATACAGCCTATTCGGGATTTCTAAGCTCCTAATGAGAGCGAGTAAGTCCCTGGATAACTAATTTCTCAAAGCAAGAATTGCAGGAGGGATTTGGCATCTTACTTGCAATTCCGCCTTAGCCCTCTGGCAATGTGTGCGTCTATGCTTCTTGAGCTTACTTAGTAAAACTGGAAGATTCTCATAAATTGTATCATAACTACCGAATTTTCCTTGAAGGCTCTAGATTGGCTTTAACCGGTGAGACATCCATATTCTTCAGAAAGATTCAAGAATAATTTCAGGAAGGACTTTTACTATCAGAAAACGTTCCTGGTTTTTGTGACATATTTTACTGGCAGATATTATGCATATCAGCTGCCCATTAATTTTCAGAAACGTTTATGAAACGTTTCTACAGTGAACGGTTAAAACAGCCTACTATGGGAAGCTATATAAATTTTCAAAAATAAAAACACTTCTTTTCAATACTATTTATTATTTCTCTAACCTGTTCTTTTCTGTTACTACGCGAGATCATACTTTTTCCTAAACCATTTTCAATGTCTTACGAACAATTTTTAGCATTTCATGCTGGCTAATGACAAAACATAGACCCATAGCCTTTTTTTTTCTTTTCTTTTTTTAACTTTTCTTTTTGTCAAAACTTTTTTTGCTTTTTTTTATTGCACATTGCTTCAAGGAATAGCATTAAAAAACGAAGACATTTTTGCTCGGTTGGTTAAGGTGTTTTGCTGATGATCAAAATGGCGTCAGTTCGAATCCGCGCCAATAAATATCGTTTTAATGTTTTGTTTGGATTTGTTTTGTTTTCGTTAGAGTTTCACATAGGCACGATTGTATTTGCCACAACTCGTTTTTTTCACATGCACAGTTACTGCTTTTTCACGAATAAAAACTTTTAATGTATTCATGTTTGCATTGACAATACGTACAACCAAAAAACCAAAAAGTGAGCAATGGTTACATTTTCACTACTAACATTGTATTTACAGGGGTTTTGTGACTGATGTTTTCAAATTACATGTCTTCTTTTGTGCCAACATCCGTCTACTTTGGTTTATTCTTCTTCATAATATCCTTTCTTTGAAATTTTTAAAGAATGGAATGCCACATGAAACAATTTAAAGCACAGTGCGGAATTCCGCACGGGTCCCCTAGTTAAAGTATATTTTCAGAGTAAATACTGTAATACAGGTGATGCACTTCAAACTTTTTTTTGCATTTATATTAATGTTTTTCTTTTTAATTTTATATAGATAGATTTGTTTATAACATCAGCGTTGAGCATTAGCAAAAATATAATTTTTTTAGAGGGGCAGCACATTAGGTCACACCCTAAGATCGGCTCTGTTTGTATCGCAAAGGCATTTCTGTCAAGCAATCAGTAAAGTAAATTGCATATAATACCTATGTGCATAATTATATTAAAGGACACTTGACCCCGGATCAAGTCTTCTTGGTTCGAAAGGATCAATTATCCCCAAGCGTACTTTTGAACCATATTTCAAAACTACTGCACGAAAAAGGCTACAAATTGGCACTTTTCACACGTTTAACATCTTTTTGAATCTTCTACCATAATATTAAAACAATGCATTTATTGCGTATTTCTTAAAAAATCAAGCGACCTTTTTAATTCACAATCAAAAAATAAATAAATCCCTCCGCAGAAAACTGAAAATGACACGAGTATAGCCTCAAAAGCATATACAAAATTGGTAATATGTCACTTGGGTACATAGGCGGATTTAGGATGTGAATTCTAGGGGTGCAACAATATAGCAGTGGCGTACCTAGGAAGGGGCGGAGAGGGTGGTCCGCCCGGGGCGGCGATTCAGCCCTTTTGGTGTGAAAAAAAATCAAATAAGGGAATCATACTTTAAATCTAATACTGGATGCAAAGGAGAAAAAAAAACCTTTTTGAAATGTAAGGTTTTGGTATGACTGAACGTCATTTCAGTTTTCAAAATTGAAATATTTCCGTCGTGACTCCTTGAACCTTCTTCATTCACTTAATGTCTTTAAATTGTAATTCAACACTTAAAATGTATTTCTAAAACTTAGATTTCGGAAAATATTCAAATATGTAATATCAAATATATTTCTGAAATATAATATCTGTTTCTGTATATAAATATCAAATACATTTCTGTAAAAATTGTTTCTTTGCCAGTGCTGAATTAATGCAGGGAAAACAAATTATTGGAACTTTGTTACGGAATAAAAGCTGACTCTGTATTGTCCCCAAAGGCTTAAACTGACTTCAGTTTTGATAAAGGTTCGGTAGAGAACCCCAATTCCTCCAAAAGTTACTTTTAACTGCAATTTTTGATGCAAATTTAGAATATTTCTCCGAGATAGGCGCCTGACCCCGCCCTCTTCATTTTTGCAGGAAGAATACGGATTAAATTAGTTTCTCTTTGCTACCTTAAATGAAGTTTTCTATTTTGAGCGATAATTTTCAATGCTTTATTGTATTAGATACGTCTCAATGAAAAGGTGGCAAATAGAAGAACCGCCCCGGGCGACAGATACTGTAGCTACGCCATTGCAGTACAGGGGATGAGGGGGGGATACAGCACTGCAAATGGCGACTAAAATTGCTATTTTGACGGCAAAGGCGACTGTTTTGATGACAAAAGCGAGTATTTTGCAATCAGTTGTAAATACAGCGACTATTTTAGTAAATGTAACTAACATTCGTAAAAAAACTAGATTTTTTTTCTCCTAGAAGAAAGAAAATTGTAAAAAAATTAAAAAATCGCTTTTAAGTTTACCGTCTAGTTACCACGGAAAAAAAGGAAAAGTTGTACCGCGTTTAATTTTTGAAAAGAAAATGTTTTAAAAAGTGGGAAAATGAAATATAATAAAACATTCACGACCAGAAAAAGTGTGAAGTTTATATTTTTGTTATAAAAAAGTTTCATAAAGTTTCGTCGCGATTGTAAAAGATCACAATTTTCGTAACAATATCGTTTTTGTGAGTGCGATTTTTGTAAAGGGTTAGTTTTTGCAATCGCGATTTCTGTTTCTCAATTATTTCTTTTTTTTTTATTATTATTACTGTTTTTAGGTTTTTAATTTCTTTTATTCGTACTATACGTTCATTTTTATATATATATTTTTTTTAACGAGAGCTAATTTTCTTTCGATCGGAAATATGAATGTGACTCTTCTTATACAGTCAATATTTTACTGTTGACTTTAATTAACAGTCAGATAGTGATAAAAATATACTAGAATCTGTCAGTGCTGGTTTCTCTAGTGTTTATTCGGGTTGGGCTAAAATTTGGAAAATATTTTTTAAAGTTTTAAATTTTAAAGGTTGTTTGGAGGAAATTTACCCCACGTAGGTCTGTCCCAGTTCATAGCATTAAAATGATATAAATGCTTTTTTTTTTAAATAGGAGACTAATTTAGAAATTATTTTTTGTATCTGATAACTATTTTGGAGACTATTACTCATATTAAAGGCAACAAAAGCAACTAATTTTAGTAGCGGAACTCAGTGATAACACTGCCCCGCGCCCTTCATAAAATTTTGAAATTTTACAGTGGAAATGTTGGTTTTCAGTTAATTTCAGTGTATAAGAACTTTATATTGTTTTCGAAGAAGTATATCACAATAGCCATATTGTTTGACTTTATTATTCATGGTTGTTTCAAAGAAAAAGAAAATTGTAATGTTATACCAGTACATACCCAATTACAGAGTATAAAGTTATTATATAATACAGCGTTGAAAAACAATTAAATAATGTTTTTATTTGATTTATGTAATTATTTATCATCTTTCTTTTTTAAAAGGAGAAATACTTCTTTTTAATTCGTGTAGCACAATTTCTCTCGCACTGACCATGTGCGGTGACGGGGTCACACAATAAGCAGCCTATTATTGTATTTTCGGTTTTGCTTTCAAGTAAATTAACTTGCATTTAGCTGTAGAAAAATATAAGTCGTTTTACAAAATTCTTGAGGAGAAATATGTATTTTCTCCTGGTAAAATATATTTCATTTAAATTTTCTTTGAAAATCCAACCAAAATTGTTGGGGGTGCGGCGCACCCCCTGGCACCCCCGTAAATCCGCCTATGCTTGGGTATGTAAAACTGCCACGGCTTCTCAGTAATGTTGCCAGTATAAAACTGTGCGTCGTGATTGTTTAGGAGAGACTGGGGATACTTGTTCCCCACTTTAGTTTTCAATTTTTTCTCTACTCAAAATTATCAGTTTTTTTTATTTATTTTTTTTTTCAAGTACGTGAACAAAGGTAATTTTTTCCTCTGACAGTATTTTTTTAGTTGAAATTAAACAGATAGTTTTGGTTAAATAATTTTTTTCAATAATTTCATAACGGGATCTTGTATTCCCACATCAAAGGATACAGGATCCCTTCAAGAGGGATATTTGATCCCACTGAGAAAATAAATAGAATTTTCATTAGATCAGCAATTTATTAATGGATTTTAGTTTTCTACATAATGTTTGTAAAAAATAACACTATTTATAATTTTCTTTATTAAATTATAATAATGTGAACACAAAATACCACTGCTTTAAATTCCACTCAGATATTTTCGAAAAAAGTACACAACTTTATTAAACTTATGATGCTTTTGATCAGTTACTTATTCTCCAATACAGTTGTGAGCAATATATTTTATAAATAAAACTAGCAATTTTTCTTAAATAGCGTAATTATAAGAAATAAAAACAAATGGATGACAAGCACAAAATCAACTTTTTTGCTTCTTGTATTACAATAATAAAATTAAGAGTTTTATCAATTGAATTAATTTTAAAAAAGAGAGAAGAAAAATGTAAGGATTACTGTACTTATAAAAAAGAAAAGAAAGCCTAGCATATGTTTTCAAAACCTGAAAAGTCAAATGCAAACAATTTGTTGTTGTTCTTAAAGTTCCACTCACCCCAACTGGATGTGCGCAGCTTAACACATTTTGTCAATTTTTCACGAAAATTAGATTGATTAAGCATATTACCTTTTCACTTTAGAAAACTTATTTCAAACTCTATAAATCCAACTTTGCATTCTATCCGCTACTGGGTCTACATAATGGACAACTCACTTTTTTGTTGTAAATCTAACTCAAGCAAAATCATTTTTCCCCTTCAAACAAAGACTTGACATCTATTTCTCTTTGTTCAAGTTCATTTGGCTGATCAGAACATTATTCATCATCAATAGATAGTTTATATGTATTTAGATCTTTGAGGTGTTCTGTAGGTTACAAGTGCGAACTGATATTTCATGTGTTTAGCATATTTACAGCAGTGATTATTTAAATCTTTCACTCATGCTATGATAAATTTTATTTTGTTAACATGGATTTGAATGTTTAAAGTTATTTTCAACTAAGCAAACAACAGTTGTATTGTTTTCGTTGTGTTTATATTGTCATATAGACTCTTGATCCCTGGGATCATGTATCCTACAAAAAGAAGGGATCTAGTATCCCTAATATGCGATTTTTACAAACATACTTGTTCTATTATTAACATTCAGTGGCAATTTACTAAATATATGTCTCAATTATTAAAGACTGTCTATACTTTAACATTACACTTCGGTATTTCTTTTCAAGTTGTATATAACGGATAAGGTAAACTTCAGAATGCTTTCCTAAAAAAAAGTTAACCTTGACACATTCAGACAATCATTTCTTCAGCTGAAACAAAATGGCTGAAAAAAAAAAATTGTCAGTTTTTATGTACAAGTATAACTTTAATATGATTGTCAGGTTTCAAATCTCTGTTCCCTACTAAATGATTTTGGTACATTTTTGGCTGTGGGATCATGTATCACTAGGGATCAAGTATCCCCAGTCTCCTCTATTTATTTTTTTATTTTATTTATTTATTTATTATTTATTATTTTATTTTTTTATATTTATTTATTTTATTTATTTATTATTATTATTATTTGGTTACTGCTTTGACAGTTATTTTTTCTTTTCTCAGTTTTAAAATGCTTTAAAAAAAAAAAAAACTCTTCGTAAATTAACATCATGTTACCCAATTAGCTGCAACGGCATAAAAAAATCTACTTTTTAGAAATGGGGATGTTATTTTTCATTTATTCTATTCCCGTTGATGTTATATGCTTTATTTTTCTCTCAATCATTTTAGTACATTTTCAATGTCAAAATACTTATTCGAAATCAATAGGAACATTTCTTTAGCTTCCCCCCTAAACAAACATTACATTTGAACATACAAATAATATTTTTGACGAATCTGCATTTTATTCACCTGTCCTCAACAAGTTGAATGTCCTTTTCTGCACTAGTGTGAATATGGGAGACTTTTCATTATTCGCGCCGATCTTGATGTTATGAAAAACAATTCGCAAGAATAGAATTGACGTTTTCGGTTTGGGGAAAAAAGAGTCAGAGTAGGAGTCGGTTATATTCCCTCAATGGCCTCAACTTTTTCAGTGCTTGCGGAGTCGGAGTCGGTTATTTTCCCTCTAAGTCCGCAACTCTGCCGGTGCTTGCGGAGTCCGAGTCGGACTGGTTTTGGGATAAAAGAGTCAGAGTCGGTCATTTTTCCTCCGACTCTGCAGCCCTGTGAGAAAAGAACGATATACTCTTTAGCCTTTCTTGATTTTGAAAACATTGAAAAAATCCTTATAACATGCTTTGTACAGCCATGCTAAGCACAGATGTGGTATCTGCAGTAGAGCTCAAAATGAGAAATTGATAATTAAAATTTTACTACTCGTTTCTTTAATTTGTGATTTAATTAAATGTTCAAGTCCCGGTAGTCGTTTCGTAAATAACTTATCTAACCTACTTAAGACAACAAATTTTCTCTTCAACACCTTTTCATATACTAGGTTAATTTCACCATAAATGACTATTACTAGTCATTATTACGGGTATCTGCACAGATACGACAAAAATAGCTTAGTAAAACGTGTTTAATGTATCATTAAATAATACTGAAAATATCTGATTTATTTGTATTTTGCTGTCGCTTTATTTTTTTTAATACAAATTTAACAGAATTTGCTTTCTGAGAAATACCATTTTCAAAATGTCGGACGTGTTTAAAACTGTAAACCATAATAACTTTATGTTCTTTATATTCAAAGGATGTGTTGTTGCTATCATTTATAATGCTTTTTTTCTAGATTCATTTTTATCGAGCATGAAGATAATTTTGACAGCAGACGATACTTAAGCAAAAATATAATTGGCCTTAGAATGAAATGCTTCTCTTTTTTTGCATAAAAGAAATTATATATGAATATTTTACATGCATTTCGTTTTTAAGCATTTGCATTTTTAAAAAAAAATTAAATAGAAAAAGCTGAATATTTACTTGAACATTTATGCAACGTTTTGTTAGTTTTTGTTATCGACCTATATCAACTGTTCAAAGGTAAACTTCTTTTAGTACTCGGTTACAATAAACTGCTCCACTAAACGAATATGCTGCTAAGATATGAAAGTTGAATCTACATAACTACTAAGGGAAAAAAGAGTAAATGCTCAGACGCCACTTTAAAGGCTTATTTGTCACTTTCGTTCAAATTGCTTTAGCAAACTACGCAAAATATGCAGATACCACTTTTTTGCTATAGCTTTTTTTTAACATTTCGCGTTCACAAATCGTCAAAAAAATTTTAATTTAGGTAAACTGGATTACTAATGAACCACCCGGTGACAATAACTCAATTTTGACAAATGTGCAGACACCACATCTGTGCTTAGCACGGCAGTGTACTTGAATATAGTTTCGTGAAACTACATTTTATGGGACCTCTAGCCTAATATTTTAACAAGTGCATTTTAAGATTTTTTTAAATCGAAAACCGGTTTTCATTTTGATAAAAACCTTATTTACAAATGCTAGAATGTTTTTTTTTTATTTGACATTCCTATATTAATTGTATTATTCACTACAAAACATTTCCGATCAATAACCCTTTGACGGTTTATTATGTGGTCCAATTCTCCTGTTAAACTAAAAAGTGGCCTCATTCTTCTTTTATTTTGTAATCCTAATGCTCCAAAAATTAATAAAATGTTTACATAGTCTAGATTAGCTTTGTTAAGCAATGATTTTAGAAGTGGGATTCAGTTTGTCATATATCGTACTAAGATTCGTACATTTATCAGCTTGGTCGATGGTATCAAATAAGGTCATAAAATAAGATTTAGTATAGATTTTACTCCCCAAAGACTGATTTTCGGAAGATCGTCCGTAAGATTGTATGGCAACTATCTAGATAATATGTCAGTGCCTTCTATTAACTTACGTGCGTTGAGGGAAATGTTTCTATGTTTGTAAATAGTATAACTGCTTCAGGTTCGGGAACTACAAATTGGAGTTTTGTTTGTTTATTGTTCGCAGTGTTATTCAGTTAAGCTCGTTTATGAAGAGAAAGTTTTCAGGGGTTGAACCCCTTCCATATGAAAACTAAAAACGGAAAAAAATGTTTGGGGCGAGTCGGAGGAAATGGGCCACTGGAGTAAGCGGGTCTCCCCCTCAAAACTGAAATATGTTCACGGCTTTTATTTTATGTTTTTATGGGCAATTTCCAGTGGCGTACTGGGTCGACAATGTGTACCGGGAAAAACACTTGACCGGCGCCTTGCCCTATTTTGGTAACTCCCCCCCCCCCCCCTCCTCCACTAAGCTCAACTCATAAATTAAAATTGACGAATTTCCTATCAGAGGAATAGGTAACCGGAGGAGTAGGTCCTCGAACAACTGAAGCTTTTGTGCCCCCTCGCGTTTGTCGAAATGAAAGTTTTTCTTTTTATGCTTCCTTCGGTGATGTTAGAAAGAGGGGTGTTCTGGGGGGGGGGAGGATGTGCTCAACTGGAAGTTTTTTGAAATTAAAGTCCAAAACACGATTGTAGGAAAATCTTAGACAACGTTAGTGAACGGGGAAAGAATGAAGTTTAGGACTCTTAGACATTTTTCGAAATATGTCTCAAATACGCAATACAGTAAGCTATCTTAGGCGAAGTTAGAAGGGTTGAGTTTCGGAAAATTTCGCCCGGAATTTTTTCGATATTACAATCTGAAAAACGAAAATTCAGACGTTTTTTTAGCAATTTTGGACTAATGCTGAGTTTAGAGGTTCTCCTCCAGAATGTTTTTAAAAACTAGGTTTTAAAAGCAAAATTAATGATGTGAGAGGTGAGTTGTTTAGAATTTTTTCTCCAACACCCCTAAAACAGTGGCGCATTTTTTTTCTTGGAGTGCATTAAAAATTCTAGAAATTGAAGCTTTAAAATCGCGATTATACGCCATATTTATCAACTTTTGGGTAAGGAATGGAGCTACAGGGACTGACCCCGATCATTTTTTTAATCGATCGAAATCAATTATTCCTCCCCCTCCAAATTTTCGAAATTGAAGTTTCAAAAACGCAATTGTAGACAAATTTTGAAGATTTTACGAAAAGGAGGTTCCGGAGCTCTTTTCTGAAATTTTTTTCAACATTATGGTCCTTAAATGCAAGGAATATTTTGTATTTAGGTGCTATTCTGCTTTTTCTTTTTTTTTTTTTGCAAATGTAGTTAGTGTAAAGAACTTAATTTTATTTAATTACAGGAAGGTGGTTCGGGGACCTTTGCCAGTATATTCTCTTTAATTCACGTCTTAAAAACGTTATTGTAATACCATATTTTGTAACACAAGAGCCGGTAAGTTTTTAGAAATCAAAGCTCCAAAAATGCAATTTTCGAACTTGCTTGGTATTTGGGAGCGCCCCCCAGTAAATTTTGCGGAATTGAAGATTTGGAAATGAAATTTAAGATGATACATAATGCTTTCGGTGTGCGATTGGGGGGGGGGGCATCGGAGGAGTAGCAGTTTGAAGACTTTCTTATTTACAGATGAACTAAGAAAAAAGAAAAGGAATGAGGGGGGGGGGGCAATTTACTGACCAATAAGACGTAACTATTGAATATTTTTCATTCAAAGATTTTTTAAAAATAAATTAAGATTTTCCCCCGACATTATTATTATTTTTTATTAATTAAAATCACTTTGTTTTCCCCAACACGTGTTATTCAATAATGAAGAATAGTTTAAAAAAAATTAAACTCAGCATTCTGGGGGGGGAGGCTGTGAGCCCCCCCTTCTGGTTACACTGACTGAGACACTGCCCTCCAAGCAAAAAATCTTTAATAATTGCATATAAATTTTGCAAAAGGAACCTGTAAATCTTTTATGACATTTCTACTTTAACTAACTACATGTCATTGACTTTCCTGCTTCTTTTCAACGAATTAAAATAATATTGATTACCGATACACAATTGCTAACATTAAATATTTCATTATAATAAAAGGAAAATATGATACTTTTGGATTAAAAATTATACTTAAAAATTGTGATTACCGTATCATAGTGTACAAGAAATTGCTCTTTTAATCAAAATTATTACCACATCCAAAGCTAAAGTGATATAAACATAAAAAAACGTAATATAATGTTACTGAAAATAACGGAAAATCTATAAATAATTGTGAACGAATTTTACGAAATAAGTAAATGAGCTGAAGTCAATAATGGCAATTGTGGAATTAGATCAGAGAAGAGAAGTTATGAATTAATAATATATGTACATAATGATGTTTCTTTAAATGGAAAAGCGGACATTTTTCTAAAAAAATAAATAAAAAGTTATCATAAAGTTTAAAGGAATAATTTAATAAATATCCTAACAATGATAAAAGTCGTCTCTTTTTCATTGTAAATTGTAAGAAGTTTTTGTTATACCTTGTCTTTTCAAAGTTCAAGCTGGCAAAAACGGACCCTTCAAGAACTTATTCGTCTACAACAGAGTATAAAAAAATATCCCTAAAGAACTGAAAAAAAGGGGGAAAGGGGCAGCCCTGATCTACTTAACCACAGACGCCGCAGTACGGGGAGCGGAGCACACCACAGAGGGGCCCACGGCCAGAGAAACCAAAGAATCTTTGTTATAATAAATAAAAAAATTGTGCTCTAATTTAAAAAGGTGAAAATATTTCCAACATTATCATAAAAATCAGGTTATGAGCCCCTCATAGCTGCTCAAAGCCTTAAACAAATAATAATTACAAAAAAACTTAACATTTAAACGAATGAGCTCATAATTATAGTAGAAATATTGAAGCGGTCAAAAACAGTCACTCGTTTTTAAAAGTTAGTGATTAAAGGATTGCCGTAAAACTTATGCACTTCAGAATTTCCAGGAATCAGGAATAGAGAGCAGAAAAATCGTCAGTTAAAGGGGAAAAAAATATTTTTAAAGCGACAAAAAAGGGGGGAGGGTTGAATTAGAGCCCCAATGAAGTCTTCATTGGGGCGCCACGCCAGCGCTACGAAATTTGCAATTACTTCACTATAAGAGAATTACGAAACTGTTGAAATATTCCGCGGTGCTTCTGAATCATGAATAACACTAAAGGGTTGTGCAATGCTGTTATTTCAGTTTTATTTATTTTTCGCTGTTAGTTATGATTAGTTATATCAGTAGCGAAGCGAATCCATGGAAGGATCTACGTGTTTTTGTGTGTGTGGCTGGAGCCGCACTCCCCCGCCCGCAAATTTGATGAAACCAAAGTTTTTGCTTTTATTTTGCTTCGTTATAGAACCGACATCAAGACAATATAAAAAAATTTCGACCTCAGCCTCCCCCCGCCCCGGACTAAAACCCCTGCCTTGCCACTGAGTTATAGAGTGAAGGGCGCCGTAGGAAGGTTAGATGTTCAAAATAGACGCCTTGGTTCAAAAAAATCTTGGAACCACGGTATTAGACAAAAATTTAAATGGAAAGGTTTATTAGTTTCATTGAGTTCAAGTCCATGGGCGGATTTATGGGGGGCCAGAGGGGGGCAATGCCCCCCCCAGTTTTGGGAGGACTTTATGAAGGTAACAACACATCTTCCAAAAATTAAAAAAAAAAAACTTATTTTTTCTTTTTTAAATAGTTCAGAGGGGAATGGGTGGATTTATAGGAGGGGCATAGGGAGCAATGCCCTCCAGCTTTGGGAGGACTTTATATAGTAACAACACATCTTCCAAAATCTTAAAACAAAAAAATAATGACTTTTTCTTTTTTGAATAGCTGAATGAAAATGAAGAGAAAAGCGAATGTCCTTTTCTGATGGGAGAAAAGAAAAATAGTACAGTAAAATTAGGCCAAAAAATGGCCAAACCCAAACATCAAAAAAAAAAAAAAAGTGAAACCTGTTGCAAATTACTTCTTACCCTTCCAGCAAGAAGGGGTAAAAAGTCCCAGCACTTTGCGCGTCGGGTTTTGGGGGGAAGGGGGGGGCGACGAAATAATCCTCTATTTAAATAAAAATAATTTCTATTACTTAAAAAAAATTCTGAAACCTCGCAGAAACCACTCCATAATAGTAAAACAATAAACTCTCACATAAAAAATTTCTAGTTAACAGGGGTGCACAGACGGGGGGGATGGGGGGGGGTGTCCATGGAGCAGCTTTGCGTCATTGGAATTTTTAAGGCAGTTTTTTCAAGGGGTATTTCTTTCTTTATTGAGGACTTTTATTCTGGATGGGTACTCTATCACACTTAAAGGGTGCGCCATCGCTTTGATGGGGGGGGGGGAACCCTGAAATTACATTCTAAAATCAACTATTGCAGTGAAGTTCACGAAAAAATTTCCCTGACTTAAACTTTTCCGAAGTACAAAATGCCTCACAATGATATGGTAATGTCAGAATGATAATTCCAAAAGATCTAAGCTAGCTCAGTAACCAAATTATTTGTGACTGGAGTTATTAAACAGTTTAGAGCGCTGGAAAACAAAATTCCTGTGCAGTATAAAAAAAGTCCAAATTGACCAAAGTTTTCCTACTTCTTGATTAACTTACTTCAACTTTTCTACAATCTTTTGCCATCACCGTAAGGGTGGGACACACCTGAATTACCAATAGTGAGACGGGCAATGCTGCAATTCTGCACCCTCTAAGTCGGTGGGGGTTCTCATTTGCAAACACCAAGCTACCTCTCTTTTACGCAGCTGGTTATGTGAATAATGCTAAATATGCGGACATATACTTGCAACACTATCTGAAACTTTTGAGTACATTATGCGATAAAAAAAATTGATCACATCAAACATCAACTAAAACATCAGCTATCCATCGATCTAACGCAGTGACGAATTCAGGTGGTCTAGAACCTGTAGTGATTCAACGATAGAACAAGTCTTGATGAGAGCAATGAGCAATACAACAATAGAATGCTAAATATTTACACCTTTTTGTCTCTCAGATTGGAAATCACAATCCGTTTCTAAAGCCCCAGAAGTTTCTTCCCTCTCAAGTTGGTATGGGTATTGCTCGCTGATGATAAGGTGAGTTGCGATGAGACCTTTAACGTTCGGGTAGTAACATCAAATCATATTGAAGGCAAACAATTTTGTGGCATTTCTTTGTAAAGGAGGTAAGCAGTTATGTCTTTAGCTTCTGTTACGAGAGTAGTTACTATCTGTAAAGATGTGTAAGCCCAAACCATCTTTTACACCGAATGGTATGAACAGTAAAGATGGAATAACAAATTGCTAAAAACTTCTGGTACGAGTTATGTGCTGATCCTCCATCAGTATTTGATGAATCTGGTTTCAGAAGGAAAGAAATCCTGTATCGTTAAAGTACTATTATCTGAAGCAAAAGGTTCATCCACCATCACAGAACGAACAGCTGGTGTCATATATGAGGCAGTGAGAAGCAAAGGGATGTAAGTGGACATTTTCAAGTTTTGAATAAAACGCGTTTAAAGATAAGATCCTAGGTGGGCTTTCATTGATTTTCTTTTCTAAATCATAGAATCAACTACCAGGTCTACTAGTACCATTTCTTGCCCCAAGATAGAGGAGAGGTTCACTAACCATTTGTACTGGTTACCTCCAAATTTTTAATTTTGCCCTTTGCTTCTCACTGCCTCATATGTAATAGATGGAAGATACCTGCTTGAACATATTTATGGTAATGATATGTAAGCTTCAAGGAAATATGCCAGCAATGCAGTGTGTAGGTCACTTGTAAGTATGGGAAAGCTAGTGTCATTTTTGATGGGTGCAAAGAAAGCACCACAGAAATATAAATGAAGTCCTATTACAACAGTCAAGCCTTCTGCTCTAGAAGACTTTCTGCGTCTCAAATCTTGTGCTTGCTCTGATGGTTTCATTGAATATAGTGAATGTTTGAAAAATCTGAAAGTAGACTGAAGTGCTCAATTATATGCACAAACTGTGTTAGACATAGCTGCAACAATAACGATTTTGCTGAGGATCTAGATTCCAAAAAACATCTTGATAACGAAGACTTTTTGTTACAAGCTTAGGAGAAATCATTTGAAAGCAAAAAACAGTTCAGCGTTATTTTTCTGGCCATTTAATCAAATGTGCACCATCAGAGGTGGTGGGGGGGGGAGGATAATATTTTAGTATATAATTTCGTTTTGGGACGTGAGCTACTGTTCTTATGGGGTGGACAGTCCTGATTTAATGCATTTTAGATTTGCATGAAATAATACTTCTACTTGAAATAAAAGGTGGGGGGGGGATTTATTTTATTTGGCAGAGGGGGGGGGGTGTTGTAGCTTTGAGAGGAGGTGCACCATCGCTCTTGGAGGATGGACACACTTGATTTCTGACAATTTTCTTAGCATAAAGTAATGTTTCCATATGAAATGTATGGAGGGGAGTTCAGGGGTACTGCTTCGTTTTACGGGGATAGGGGGGCTCTGTAGCATTGGTGGGTTATGTCATCTCTCTTGGGGGTCAAACACCTTTAATTTCATGCTTTTAAATTTAGTATAACATAATATTCTCACTTTAAATTTATTCTAAAAATTCTGAAAAAATACCCAAAACAGCAATTTTTAGATGCCCCCCATTCCAAAACCCGACGCACAATGGGGTGGGACTTTTTACCTGTTCTTATTGGGAGGGTAATAAACAATTTGCACCAGGTTTGGCTTTTTTTTTTTTTTTTTGGATGTTTGGGTCCGACCCCTATTTTTACTGTACTAAAAGGGGGGGGGGACGAACATTAAATACAAATAGTACAGCTGTCACTGGGGTGTTGAAAATGTGTCTAAATTCACGATTTTGGACTGAAAACCATTTGGGCAAGTATATGAATGAAAATATAGGCTAAACGAGCAATACATTAAGCTGTAACACTTATATAATTGACGATTATTTCAACAAATTAGAACCTAAAGCAAAGGGGAAAAACTCCCCCCCCCCCATTCGCGCTAACAGAACGATCTACTCGTTATGATTTGTGTCCACATTTCAAGTACATTTGTGCAGAATATTTATGTTCTTAGTAGATTAATTGGCCTTTTGAGAAATTCTAAAAAAGTTTTTTTTTCCCTTCTTTCTCTCTCTCTCTCTCTCTTTTTTTTAATAAATACTATCGAAACTGAATAAATTTCAGACATCTGAGTGTTCTGATTGAATGAAACTTTTTACTCAGAGGGAAAGTACAATTTTACTTACTTTGTAAATACTGTTTAAAAAGTAAGGTAAGTCATAATTATCTAAGTGAGTCAGTCCTTGTCATCATTGAAATTTAAATAATTGAGTCATCAAAAGTTTTGGAAAAATTTACTGAAATTTTATAAAAGTCTATAAAAACCTAACAAAGTTTGGTAAAATAGTAAAAATCCTTTAACCGTAAAAACTGACGAATATTCGTAAAAATTACAAAAAATCAAGCAAAAATTTGCAGGTAAGAGTGAATTTCAAACAGCCTATAAGATAAACAAGCTATTGCTCAGAGCCCCTGCTTTGAAGTGGGTCCCTAACTCCCAAAAAATTCATGATTCGTTCCTTAAAAAATGGAAATTGCTTGAAAAAACTTTTATTTTTAAGTGCTTGAAAACCTTGAATATTTGGAAACGTGTGGCTACAAACCTTAAATTTTAAAATTTCTAACGAACAGTAGAGGGGGAGGAATGCCAAAATGTGTCAAATTCAGCTCCTTGCCACATCCTGTATTAAAAATGTAAAAATCATGGTTCTCACGTTTGTAACATATTATTTAAAATAAATTTTTGTGACTCACATGTTTCATATCTTGCTATTTATTCAATCCCGAATGCAGTATTTTGGAAATTCTTTTGTATTGATTGCTTTTATCTTACTTCTTCTGCACATTGTCGATCTGTTTAGCACAGATAAAAATACACACTACTTCTATTTCTTTTCGTTTTCTGCCCCATTTGCAACTGAAGAAACGTTGTTGTCATGAGAAATCTATGGTTTCTTTTTTCTTTTAAATTTAAAATAGCTATTTCTCACAAAGTTAGAACAGGACTGTAAAAGTTTACAATCAAGTACTGAAATATCAGAGACTGGAAAGTATAAATGAAGTGCGTTAAATCATTTTATTTATTCTAGAATCCTTGAAAATAATTAGATAAGTCTTTGAAAATCCTAAGCGAAGTGGGCTCCAATTACTTCTACTGCATATTGTTAATCTGTTTACCCATGGGGAAAAATGGTACATTACCTCTATTACTTTTCGTTTTCTGCACTACTTATAATTAAAAAAAAAGTTGTTGTAATGAAAAATCTATAGTTTGTTTTTTCTTTCAAACTTAAAATGGCTGTTTCTTACAAAATTTGAACAATACTGTACAACTGTATAATCTAGTTATCAATTTCTATGTCCATCCAATTAACCTTTATAAGGCTACGAAATGCAGAATTTTATATCCATTTTACAAAATTTCCTCCGGGGGAGAAACCCCCGGCCCCCTAAAATTAGAGATATTCTATTTCCCACTTTAAAAGGAGCCCTGCGTCACTCTCTTGATACCAGCTCTTTCTCTTAAGGTCAATTCAAAAAGGACAGCATGAAAACACACATTAATGAAAACGACACTCAAAAAAGTAAAGCATGGACTTATGCATCACAGGAAACAGACAAAAACATGGGAGTGGAGGGCAATAAAAATGTTGCTAAAGAAAAAAAAAATCCCGCCCCCCCAGGAAGTCGGTCCTAAATCCGCCTATGTTCAAGTCGGCGCTACTTATTGTTGTTTTTAAGATTCGTAAATTGTACTTTAAAAAAAAAAATCCTATGAAGTAGTACGGTCGTCTTACTTGTTCATTTCACACAATAAATCTTATGGTAAATGGCGCCGCAGTATCCAGTACAAAATCCTAAAAAAAAAAACGGCATAGGCACCGGCGTAATAAGGACACCGGCACACCGGGAATTTTCCCGGTATCCCGGCGCCCCAGTACGCCACTGGCAATTTCATCCCTGCTTTTAAAAGAAATTTGGGGTTACTTTGCCCACTCGATCCGTACCAAAAATGGATCCTTACTTGAAAATTTATGAATGAATAATATTAGTATTAATATATGTCTGCGTTATTACTTGGTTCAAAGAATCTTAGCAAAATGCCAGGAACATATAAAGGGAGACGAATGCATCGATAATATGTCTCATACACAAATGCTGTGCTCGACAATGCAATTTGTGATGTTGTTGAGCTGGAGTTGTCAATTTGGCAAGGTTGTCTATTTGGCTGAAAAGCATGGGAATCTCCGAATAACTGTGGGAAATCTCAATGTCAAAACATTAAACAACCTGGAGGGAAAACATGTCTAGCATTGGCAGATTAAAACGAAATAATCAAACAAATTTTGGTGTGCGCAAATTAGGACATGCTCTGTCATCAATAAATATACAGATCGTTGCTAAAGATTACTGGTCTTGAGCTGGCAAAGTGTGTGTGTGTGAAGTTCAAGAATAATCTTCCAATGGTAGATTGGTTTAAGTCATTTTTGAATCGTCTTAAAAAAGAGCTCTCACAAAGTAAATGTCAAAATATGTCCCGTTCTAGAGTCGAGTGGGGGTCCTGAATCTATATCTTCTTATTTCGGTCATTGGTATGAATCCTTGCGTACCGTTCCACGCGAAAACACATTGAACTACGATGAAACTGATCTCAGTGATTTCCCGGGCTCCATATTAATGATATTTCGAAGTAGACTGAAGTATATTGAAAGCAGTATTAATAGCTTCAAAGCAAGTATCTCTCTAATCTTTGCTAATACTATTGCTGGTGAACTACTACCTTGCTTTGTTGTGTATTATGCAGAATCTTTTTACATACAATATCATAAAGTTTTTTTCATTGTTTCTGACTTTTCTTGTACATTTCAATGTTTATATTCATTTTCTGCATTCCTTTGTTCAATAAATATTTTTACTTCATAGACAGTGGGGCTTTATTGACCCCTGATATAGTTGATTTTGCCCAACAAAATACAGTTGGCTCTCTGTTTAACGACGCTCTATTTAACGACGTTCTCTGTTTAACGATGGCTTTTCACGGTCCCAAATGGTCCACTGTAGTGTTAAAAGCATTCTATTTAAGGACGTTTTCTACTTAAGGACGATTTTTTGTGGTCCCTTGAAAGTCGTTAAACAGAGAGCCAACTGTATTTGAAAGAGTTTTCCTATGAAAAGTATAAGTGGGCAAAGTCACCTCTTTGAGCAGGTTGACTTTACCCCCCCTCCCCCCAGTTTTTCATTTTTTAAAAATATATCAAGTGAGTCAAAAATTAAATGGCACTGGCGATTCCGATTATTTTTGCCGTCCCCCAAACCGCAACATTTTCATTATTCAAATTCTCTTGCGGAAAGTACAAAAAAAAAAAAAAAAGAATCTAAACTTGAAAATTGGGCAATGTTACCCCTATTTACGGTACCCCGTAAATTCTAACTACTAGGGGTAAGTGGATCTCATAATATTGACGATTTTAAAATGAAAAACAACTCTAACGAAGAAATTTCTATGAATAAAATACAAAATAATTATAATGACATGCAAGGAAATGATAGTTATGTTACAAAAATTGCAAAAACTTTAAATTATGTACTTGAAACTTTCATCAAAGAAAACCATCAAGTATAATGTAGCTCTAAGTTTGTAAGCTGATGATGCAAATGAAAAAAAAAATACTGCTAAATTTGCAAGAAATAATAGAAATAGCCACACTTTTTATTGGTCTGATGCATATGATGTTGGAAACTAAGGACGAAAGTGATAAAAATTCTCCCTTAGCCAACTTTAAGGAGAAGCTGTGATTGTTTGTTTTCAATTTCTTTTTCCACATATAACGTTGACTAATTTACCAAAATTGATATTGATTAATTGTGTTACGCCTTTTTCAGCAATGCAATGCATGTATACGTAAAATGCATGCCTATTCGTTTTCAATAAATTTCAGATATAGTTGTTTTTTTATTTTATAATTTTCTATCACGGGGGGGGGGCAGATTTAAAAATCAGTAGATATCTCATGAATGGATTCATTTGTAAAAAAATATTTCATGCTAAAAACTAACATACTTTATCAATTAAGACCAATTTACCCCTTTTTTAGATGTGCTTGCTTTATTTATAAATAAAAAGTGCTTGGTCCAATTATCTCTTCGTAAGTGATACATCCATCTGATTTTTTACAAAATATGTAATAATTTGCAATAATATTTGAAGCATTAATTTAGAAAATAGTGAACTTTTGTTTATTACTTAAATCCAAGATAAAATAAGTCAATAAATTTACATTTGATTTTGCGAACTGTTCTAAACAGGTGTTCCACTTACCCCAACCAACCGTAGAGTGAATTTAAGTAAATTTCATAATTAAAATGTAAGCACAGTACATTATACCTTCTTTTTACGTGGATTTATTTTACGCGGATTTGATTATGTGCTGTAAGATTTGTGGTTGCCCGTCGTTTTCGTATGTTACGTCTTCGGCAAGTTTTCGTACACCCTTCAAAAAGGGCAAGTTCTTTCTTTTTTTTTCCCCCGATAGAAAACTTTTCTTGCAATTCTTCAACCAAATCTTCAGTAAACTGCCGCCTGCCAATAGAATCTTGAGTAGCAGTTTTACATAAAACCCAAACATTGATTATCCGCAAGGTTCAAAATATTACATAAAACCACGGCCAATTTCATATCAGTGCACAAAAATCCAATTATTTCACCATCTTGGCCTGTCTGCATTGTATTCTGAAAACGGGATGGTCACCCCCCCCCCTTTTTTTTAACAATCAATGCAGTTAAAATACACTATATGACCGAAAGTATTGGGAATCTTTCAAAAATTCACTATTTTACGGATTTCTCGAGAAATAAAAACCCAATTGCTCTTTAATTTTCTTCACATAAAAAGTATACTCCAGCTGTCATCTTCCAATAAAAATTAAGTCTACTATTCTTAAGGGGACTAGCAACAAATTGAGGAAACAAAAATAGGTTTTTGATCATTTTTCATTGTAAACAGCTGGGAATAAGCTATAAATTTCAGAAATAAGTTAAATATCTATCAAATATTTATATTTTCGTGAAAGTATCTCTCATACTCACGGAGATATAAGCATTTCTTTCAAAATTGCAATTTTTTTAAAAGGTTTTCTGCTCATATCACGCAGGGTTTTCTGCCAAACGTTACTAACCTTTCTGAATATTTGAAAGCATATTAGAGAAATATAATAATAAAGTTTGAAGTTAAAATATTGAAAATTTAATGAAATATGAGTGTTTAAAGCAATTAAGTTTTCACTGCGCATGCGTGAAAGATAGCAATTTACAACTTTCATAATCCAAAACTCACATATAGTTCTACAACTGATAAAAAATTCCACCTGAATATCTTTAAAATTTGAAAAGTTATCAGCGATCTAATGAGCCAAATTTTTATAATTCTTGGATAGTCTACGAATGAGATAAGTAAGGGGTCGTTCGCAAACTGGCAACACTTTGATGATATCGTTGCAGATTATTTGCGAACTATCCTTCACGGTTCGTCGTCTGGGCAAGACTTATTAAAATTCGGATCATTAGATCGCTGATAACTTTTAACATTTTAGAGATATTGATGTGGAATTTTTTTATGAGCTGTAGAATATGTCTGAGCTTTGAATTATGAAAGTTATAAATTGCTATCTTTCGCGCATGCGCAGTGAAAAATTAATTGCTTTAAACGTTCATATTTCGTTAAATTTTCAATACTTTAACTTTAGTTTTTTTATTATGTTTCTCTAATATGCTTTCAAATATTCTAAAAGCTTAGTAATGTTTGACGAAAAACTCTGCATGATATGAACCGAAAACCTTAAAAAAGAATTTGCCTTTTGAAAGAAGTGTTTATATCTCCGTGGGTATAAGAAATACTTTCACGAAAATACTTTTAAAAATGTTGATAGTTTTTTTAACTTATTTCTGAAATTCATAGCTTATTCCCAGCTCTTTACAATAAAAGATGATCAAAAACCTTCTTTTGTTTCCTCAATTTGTTGCTGCTCCCCTAAAAAATAGTAGACTTAATTTTTATTGGAAAATGATAGCTTGAGTAGATTTTTTATGTGAAAAAAATTACAGAGCAATTGGGCTTTTATTTCTCGAGAAATCCGTAAACTTTGATTGAAAACGTTTGCTTTTTACTTAATTTTACAAAAAAAGGAAGTCTTGTATTCGCGAAAAAATTTTCACTCCAAAATCGGCCTTAATTTTCATTTTGCTCACCCCCGAATGAATGTTGAGATTTTTTTTCGACCCGACCACACGTGGATATATGCCTTGGAACGTACAGACACCCGAAATATCCATTTTGACGATCCCCGAGTTAATTACAACGAGTTTTTTCGTGACGTCCGTATGTATGTGTGTATGTATCTCGCATAACTCAAAAACGGTATGTCCTAGAAAAGTGGAATTTGGTACGTAGACTCCTAGTGGAATCTAGTTGTACACCTTCCCTTTTGGTTGCATTCGAATTTTCCTAAGGGGGTCTTTTACACCTTTTTGGGGGAAATCATTGTTAATTTCAATGCTAACTCAAGTGGTGTTATAATTTGTCAATCACTTGTTGATAATATCGCCAAGCTTTTGGCCGCCTAGTTTTGTTGCCAACGTGGCGAAAAATTTGGCGATTTTTTTTTTTTTTTAACTTTTAAGTCTAGTTTTAACTCGGCCAATGTTGGTGATATTTAAAGAGTTAACCGCTGAATAACATTGAAATTGCCAATAATGGGGAAATAAATCTGCGTAAAACGTGTTTTTGCTTCGGTTCGCAAGAAACTAGGGGTAAAATATTTAGTGTTTCCTTGCTTACTCCAAGGCGCTAGTATCATTAAATTGGTGTAAAAGGAAGTCATGTGATGCACACATCAGCTCGTTCCTCTTCCGAGGCAGCATATTTTAGGAATTCAAGAGTGATTGAGAAGTATTCCACAATTGTTTCTGAGAAAATGCTTGTTTCTCTTCACTTTTACTTCCTTTTACAAAAAAGGAAGTACTGTATTTGCGAAAAAAATTTCACTCAGAAATCAGCCTTAATTTCCATTTTGCTCACCCTGGAACGAATGTTGAGTTTTTTTTATCGACTCGACCAGACGTGAATAAGTGCCTAAGAACCTACAGACACCCGAAATATTCATTTTGACGACCCCAGAGTTAATTACAACGAATTTTCTCGTGACGTCTGTATGTACATATGTATGTGCGTATGTGTCTCGCATAACTCAAAAGCGGTATGTCCTAGAAAGTTGAAATTTGGTGCGTAGATTCCTTGTGGGGCCTAGTTGTGCACCTTCCCTTTTGGTTGCATTCGGATGTTCCTAAGGGGGTTTTTTGCCCCTTTTTGGGGGGAAATCATCGTTAATTTCGATGTAAACTCAAGTGGTGTTATAATTGTCTTTTGGTCGCCAAGTTTTGTAGCCAACTTGGCGACAAATTTGACGGATTTTTTTTATTATTATTATTTTGGTTTCAATTTGGCCATTGTTGGTGATATTTAGAGAGTAAACAATTGAATCACATTAAAATTGCCAATAATGGGGAAATGACATTAAATTGGAGTAAAAGGAAGTCATGTG
The DNA here is from genome assembly GCF_026930045.1 of Uloborus diversus. NCBI lineage: Eukaryota > Metazoa > Arthropoda > Arachnida > Araneae > Uloboridae > Uloborus > Uloborus diversus. Next base: position 121,298,688 of record NC_072740.1, read on the forward strand.
ATGCACACATCAGCACGTTTGCTTTAAAAGCTTTTTACGAGTCAAATTGACACACAATGCTGTTCTAGGTATAAGTGCTAAGTAGTCGGAAAATTATTTATATTGCGAGATTTTAAATGTGTTATATTGTTGTTTACCTTAAATAATTTAATGTCAGAAAAATAATTTTTTCTTCGATCAAAGTCATTCATGCAATATACCAGACAGCCCGGTTGCTCGATTTGCTCGCATATGTGTGTAATCCGTTTGCAATAATAAACGATCCTGTTTTGCTTTTTCATGCGTTTTTTACCTACATTGTTATTGTTTTAGCTTAAATGTATGCAAGTGTGTGATGTTTTTAAGCTATTTTATACACTAAGATCGTTTTTTTACATGTTTTTCAGATTATCCACGGGTTCGCTTATCCGCGATTACCGTGCCACCATATTCCGAAGATTATCGGGATTTAACTGTGTGATATGACTTTTAATAGGGTGAAAATTCACTAAACTTGAAATAGGGTTGGGATTTGCGGAATAGATTAAATTTTTAAGTTGATTTTTCTTTTCTGGATTTAAGAATTACATCTTGCTGAAGAGCGATATGAAAAGAGTACAATTTAAACATCCCCTCAAATGTTGGTGTCCTAGGCCAGTGTCCCATGTGCTCATGCCTTAATCTGGCCCTGCCCACAATAATTGATTGGGCAACACTACAAGTGCCATGTATTTGAAAATCAACTTGAAATTTTAACAAGCAATAAAAACCATCGTTATTTTGAATAAACTCCCAGGCAACACAACGGCGAGTAAGAAGCTAATAAATAAATAAATAAATATCAATAGTATATATCGCTGAAAAAAAATGCTGCTCTAACGGCATTTGAATCAAATATTAATAAATCAATGTAAAGGATTTCAAGCATGAAATTGGGTCACGTGTATTCTCATACTTGAAGCACGTGAAAGTTATCATCAGCTGTTCGAACCAGATGAATGACATTCGTAGTGGAAGATATCATTTTTTTTCAGGTCAGTCCTGAACTTTGTGACCGCAATCGGAAGTTCTTTTTGGTAGGGTCAATCTATCCGGAATGAGCTCTAACTTTTTTTGACCTATTGGCACGGTAACCGAAGTTCATTTTTGAGTTTGATTGCATGCACTTCTATTCGCAAGAAGAAAAAAAAAGGAGAGATATATACTCCTTTCAATTTATGGAGTATGTTTCGAAACTAATAGGTGGAGAGAAATATTTCATCAACAAGCATGAACGATCTAGATACTGTCAACAGTGCAGTACGTTGAAATTATTTCAGAGGGGATCATTAAGCTCCGATAAGAAAATTTTGCTTTCTTACGAATAAAAATAACGTATCCAAGACAGATTTATTTATTTATTTATTTATTTATTTTCTGTTTTCTTTGAAATGAATGTACTGACTAATACTGTCCTGGGATTTTAAACAGCAGTATCTGCAATTTTTTCGCTTTTTTTTTTTTTTTTTTTTTTGCATTTTTGTCATTGACATTACCTTATTTTACTGTACAAACTTGCTTATTTAGTTTCAGCTGGAAAAAAATATGTACAATTCTAACATTCACTAGTGTTTGTACGGAATCAAAAACACGTTTCTTCAAATGTCTCAAAATTTATTTATTTACCATTATTATTTAATATATATATATATATATATATATATATATATATATATATATATATATATATATATATTATTTTTTTTTTTTTTTTTTTTTTTTTTTTTTTTTTTTTTTTTTTTGCAGATATTTCCACTTACCTTCCCACAGCAGAATGATTTCTGTCGTTGGCAGATGAATGGCACAGAATTGAGTTTTCGAGATATTTGAAGAAGCAGGTTTTGGATTCAATGCTAAAATAGGAAAAATTTGGAATAAGACGTTTTATTCGCGCTTTTTTTATTGGCGGAAACCAAATTAGTAAGCTCATACAATAAAGCTATCGTACCGTACAACAGATGAAAAAATACAGAAAGAAATGGAAAGCTATGAGTTTGCCTTTGGCTGTCCACGGCAAATTTCTTAATGCACAATGTAACGAGATGTATGTTTATTTAAAAGAAAAAGTTTTAATAGAAATTTTATAAATTCAAATAAATGGGATTGGGTACAATTCAGACTAACACATTGCTCGATGATTATCAAACATGAACTTTGATTACGAATTTCTTAGCCTTTTCTTTCTTGGTGTCCCTTTATTGTGTGAATCAACATTACATTTGGGGCTGCTCATAAATGATGTCCCACTTTTTTCAACATTTTGACCCCTCCCTCCCCCCTCTTTTCACAAAGTGTCACACTTCACCATACACTTCACCATACTCCCTCCCCCTTTGCCACATGTCATGCTATTTTTATGAACAGATTCATAAAAAAATGCGTGATGTCACACCTCTTGTTACTCCTTCCGTCTCCCTTATCACAAACTGTTACAATTTCACAACCCCCCCTCCCCCAAAGCGTGACATCATTTATAGAGAGCCTCTTTCAGAAATCAGTTTTAAAGCATCGCGTTTTTTCCTCGAACGGATTTCACCCCAAAAGTTGAAACAAATAACGCTAGGGAACAATTTGTAACACAATTTCTGTGAAGTTTGATTTTTGAGCGTTGAACGTTTTGAACTTTGTTTTAGAGTAAAATAGAGGCATGTTGATTTCAAAACCGTTTAGTTTTCTTCTGCCATGTTTTTTTTTTTTCCCTTTAGGCCTTATGTGAATGAAAGGACTTTCTGCGGGAGAGTGCGTATCACAGGAAGGCCTACTCTCTCCTATTTGCTGAGAAAAATATTTTGAAACAAAGGTAAAGTTTCGATTACAAAATATCACTATTAGTATTATTTTAGACAAATTTTAATTCATTTTATTGTCACGGCAAAAAATTGAACTTTCAGAACGAAACGAGTGATGATTTCGTGTTCAGCAGTAACACAAAAATACAAAATTGTAGGGGTTTTTTTTTTGTATTGGTCATGCAAGGTATATTTGATGCCGCAGTTTTTATCACTATTTTTGACACCTTTCCCCTATTTTTCACAATGTTACACTTCACCATACCCTACCTCCTTGTCATTCGTTGTTTATTGTCACGGCAAAAAATTGAACTTTCAGAAGGAAATGAGTAATGATTTCGTGTTCAGCAGTAACAAAAACAAAATACAGAAATATTATCTTTTGTATTGGTCATTCAAGGTATATGTGATGTTGCAATTTTTATCACCATTTTTGACACCCTACCCCTTTTTTCACAAAGTACCACATTTCATCTTCCCTCCAGCCCTTGTCACATGTTACGCTATTTTCATAAACAAATTCTTTTTTTAAGAAATGTGTGAGGTCATACTTCTTGTTACCCCCTCCCTCCCCCTTGTTACAAACTGTCCCATTTTCACGAATTCTCCTAATGTTCTAATATCTTGCACATTTATAATTCTATTTGCACATTTTTTTTTCACATGCATCATATGACTCATAAAAATAAAATATAAATAAAACCAAGTGAAAATTTAATTTTCAGTTAGGTTTTTCAGCAGCTTTAACAAAGAAAGGCGATTTGGCCTAATTATATTAACATGTGTCCCTAATAAGGCCCAATCTGGACAAGTTCCAACCTCAAGCTGAGTTAACGACAAAAAAAAAATGAATAAATAAATAAATAAAAAAAATAAGAGAACATGGGGCAAAGTGAAATGGTGAAATAATTTCTCTGTTTTTAGCTCCACCTATCTGGTATTATTTTAACTATATAGTACCATATGAGGAGCATGATTTAGAAAAAAAATTCAATGAACGCTTAACTAGGACGTTATTTTTAAAAGCGTTTTACTCAAAAACTCAAAACTTGAAAATGTCCACTTACATCCCTTTGCTTCTCACTGCCTCATAAGTAGTCTATTCCTGTGAGGAAAAAAATTTGGTCGAAGATAACAGCATTTGGTAATACAGGCAATTTTCAAAAGAAAAAAAATGATACTCATATTGTAATATTTTGTTGTAAATCAAAAATTATTTTCGTTAGTATAAAATAATAAAGTTATTGTTATTAACATTTCAATATTAATTGAGACCTACTAATATTCAATGCAGTATTAATTTAGTTAATATTAAGCTTGCGTGTATTTGTAAAAAATTGTACAATTAATCAAGTATATATGGGGCGAAGTGGATGGGGTAAAGTGAAATAGTTTGTTTCATTTAATCACTCAATCAGTTAGTATAAATCACTCACGTTTTCATTAATTAATAAATCCCTTTTTAATTTCTTCATTTAGCAGTTCACTTATATTTATTCATTCATTCATTTATTTTCTTATTCATTCATTATTTTACTCGCTCATTTATTTTTCTTCATACATTAATTGATTTATTCATTTTACTATTCGTTTATTGTTTCATTATCGTTTCATTCATTCATTCAACCTTTTATTTACTGATTCTTTTGATCAAAAATATGTTTTATAATTGAATAGAGAATATTTCACCAAAAAAATATTTTATTTTTCACTTTGCCACATGAAAAAAAAAAGTTAAAATTTTCAACTTTTTTTGAAGACTCAAATTTACTGCCAAAAATTAAAAATAGTGTTTCAACGCAAGTTTTATATCAAAATACAATGTTCTTTCTTTATGTACCGTAATTTTCAAAACAAAATTCCGATTTGTTCGTTTTGAAAAAACTTAGTCATCTTAACCATTTCACTTTGCCCCATATTCCCCTACTTTTTAACTAAAACAAATTAAAAATTCTTTTATATCAATATAAAAACATATTAAACCACATTTGATAAAATGAAAAACATTATCAGAAATTCCATGTGTACTTCAATGGAAAAAATGAGCTGATTCGAGGAATTGTTAATTCCTTACTTCTTACTTTTTGTTTTTTAGTCACTCCTGTGAGCATTCGTGAGCAGCATAAGCAGCACAGGATCATATTCCCCACCCGATAGTTGGGGGCTAATAAGGCAAAGCATGGCCTTATTGGGCTACAATCTACTTTTCTAGGCTGTCAAATCACAAGAAAAAGTGAAGGTAAGCATCAACATTTTCCTTTTTGCATTCTTCAACGCACAAATTAGGCTTCAACAATTAGACATAACTTTGAAACAACTCTTTAGTTAGACACCTTTTTTTTTACTAATAAACTACAGCGAACCATAAAGAAACAAAATTTACTGCAAAATAAGAGCAGGTAGGTTTGACATTACTCTTTTGTAAGAACCTTTGCTACACTGTTGTCTGGTAAATAAAACTGCTTGTTGGAAAACGCTAAAAATCAGTTTAGCTTTCTGATGACGATGAAGTTATAGTCTAGCGAATTTTGTTATGCACATAAAAAGGAGGGTACGGCCTCATTAGTCTGCATGGCCTTATTTTAGCGCACCCACCTTATTCTAAGGCTGTAAGTTATTAAGAAACAAATCACAGATCGAAGGCGACTGAATCGCTGTTCCCTAGTGTAAAAGTATATCGATCACTTTGAAAAACTTCGCAATATACTTCCAACGTTTATCTAGGTAGCAAAAAAGTGACGTATGCCTAATTGATTTAATTTTACTATTAGGTCTAATGTGTCTGGCTAATTGTTAAAATTTTGAATAGCGTCAATGCTTGAGGTGTGTCTAACAAAATGAGAAAATATGACATTATTTTGTAATCAAGATCAGCTTTCAACTTGTAAAAGTTTCTGCATGATTTGTCTTTTAATAAATATTTTAGCTTTCTTTTCTGAACCGGTGTTGAAAGCATTTTGGTCTTCAGAAGTTGATTAAAAATGGTGGGCACGCCGAGCATGCATCCAAGGCCTCAACTTCTGGGGGCCCACATAACCACAACTTGACACGTTTTCCCACTGCTAAGGTGAAATGTGAAACCTATTTCACGAGATCAGGGTTGAAGCTGAATGAAAAGGCTAAGAAATGATTCTTAATCAGCCAGTTAATCCCTTGTGGCGTTGTGGCTTCATTATACACTGGCCTCAAAAAGATGAGGTACAAGATGTTTTTCGAAGCTCACCATTAAAAAATTGGCAGTAACAATAAAATGTATAGTTTGCATATAAGATAATAACGAACTTTAAAACCATTTATGAAAAAACGATAGCTGCCACTTTTATTTTATAGAAAAGAACATATCTTTATGAGTAAGAGAAAAATATGCGTATATGAAGCTTTCGTACTTTATGTGTAAGTTGCGTTGATTTTCAACTGTTGTTGGCAGTTTCGGTCACAATAGCCAATAGAGTTTAGAAAATGTCTCAGAGACGTCGTTTGCCCATTTTGTTAAGGTGGTGGGCAGTTGAATGGGTGGAAATAGGATTGTTTCTGGCTGATGCCGCTAGACGCCTCAATGTGTCTCGTAGTGTTGTTCAGCGACTTTGGAATCAATCCCAATGAGAAGATTCTGTGTCCAGAAGACCTGTTCCGGGCCGACCATGAGCTACAACACCTGTAGATGACCGTTTTCTAGTTCTTTCGATCCGAAGGAGAAGAACCACTACTGTGCCGCAGCCCGTTGCAGACCACTTTGCAGCATCAGGAAGAAGAATCTCTGCTACTACGGTGCGAAATCGTCTTCACAAAGAAGGTCTCTATGCAAGATGGCCAGTTGGTGTTTGTTCCTCTCAACGGACCACAGCGAAGGATCCGCTTATGCTGGGAAAGAGAACATGTTTCCTGGACCCAGTAGCAATGGGCTTCTGTGCAGTTTACTGACGAGTCCAGATTTAAATCGAAGAGTGATTCAGGGCGTCTACATATCTGGAGGGAACGGCGCACTAGATACCATCAATCCAACACTATTGAAAGGCACAGCTATAGAGATGGTGAAATCATGGTTTGGGCAGGGATCTCGCTCGGTGGTCACACTGTCCTGCATGTCTCCCATGGAGGAGCACTAACTGGTCTGAGCTATCGGGATGAGATCCTTCATCCTTATGTCCGCCCATATGCTGGTGCTATTGGTAATAACTTCATTCTGATGGATGGTAATGCACAACCTCACCGAGCTCGAATTGTTGAGGAGTATCTTGAGGACCATGGTTTGAAACGAATGGAATAGCCAGCTCGATCTCCAAACCTGATTTCAATAGAACATCTTTGCAGACTGGTTGCTGCTTTAAATCTTCCTCCAAGGTCATTACATGAGCTGGAACAAGACTTAATTTGTGTCTGGTCTTCGTTTCCTACTCCGGTGTCCGACAGCTTAATAAACATCATTGAAAATCGATGCCGCCAATACATTCAAGTTAGGGGGGACACATTTCTTATTAGAACACATATTTGTATTGTTTCTATGACATTTTACTACATAAAACTGTAATGTTTTGTTTTCTTCAAGAATGGACTTTTCCGCAAAGATAACTTTTTTTTGTTATAAATTGTTTTTGTCATACACTTACACAAATTTCTATGACGCCATTCAATAAAAAACTATTTAATACACATATTCTCCAGTTTTTTTTTCTTTTTTTTTGTGTCTACATTCATTCATTTTCAAATTACACGCAAAAAACTGGTTGAACCTTAATTTTTTGAGGCCAGTGTATATGGTATAGTGGCAGCTTACCGCCTTTTTTTATTTTTGCCAACTCATACGGTGAACTCAAAAAGAAAGGAATAAAATGCATTTTTATGTTTTTGGCCTCAAAGGTTTAATGCCTCATCTAGTTTTTAAGACGAAAGATGAAATAAATTAATTTTGTTTGATATTTAATGCTTCAACAAAAACCAAAACATGCATATACTTTTTTCACTAGATGAACCACTTTTTGTAGAAAAAAAATCTCAAGAGTGAAATCTTGCAAAATTTCTTTCTGTTGTGATTGCAGAAGATTCAATGATCTTATTCTCAGTGTAACTTTAAGTTTATACGTAAATAATTAGCTTCCAAAGTTAAAAAAATATATATCTATTATTTAGAAGATGAGATGACTCCGAAAACTCTTTCGCCGTTTGCAAGTAAAGTGCAGTATATGCAGAAATGGATTTTGAGATATTTGAAGATACGTTTTGGATTTCATATTAAGAATAGGGAAATGTTGGAGTTAGACTTTTTTTTTTCTTGTTTTTTTCTATTATTATTATTATTTTTTTTTTAGCGGAAACCAAATAAGCGAGCCTGTATAAAAGGCTTAAGTACAGTAGATGATAAAAATGCGAAAACATGAAAATGAAAAAAAAATGCAGATACTGCGCTTTACCTTCTCAAGCCAGATTTACTATAGTTAGCAATAAGATCGTGTTTCAAAAGCTTGGTGCATTACTTTCAATATTAAAAAAAAGAATATTTCTATTTATTATTTTAATTAAATTGTCGTGATTCGAGTTAGAAATTATTGGACGAGTAAAATTGAGACAGGAATTCAATGACATTTTCAAAGTTTTATTTAAAAGATAAACTGGTACATGTAAAAAATAAATCGAATTATCGAACACTAACATAGTCGATGGTATAATCAGCAAGACAAATTACACGATGAGACATAATGTAACTTAAACGCAAGTTCACAAACATTTAATACGAAATAACAATGAAATGAATTTAATGAAACGAAGAATGTTAGAGAATCACAATAATTAGGTCATTATTTGGCGATTAAACATCATTCTAATTCACGACAGCAAACCAGCAGCAAAAACGTCAGTTCTATAGGGGGGGGGGGGGAGAGGACAGCGAAGCTGTCGTTGTATCTATTGACAGGAAATTAAACTAATGTTCAAGTAATTTACATCAAATCATCTACAAAACAATTTCAAAATAACGGGCTGTTCCTCTGAAAATTAACGCTACAATTCATATTTTTAGGCAAATATTAAATATTTGAATTTAAAAAAAATTAAAAATAGTTTCCGAATCCATAAAGAAGTTCGCAAATATAATTTTTATATAATCGCTTAAATACTCCAGCATTAGCCTTTAGATGAATGAAAAGGATCATATATACATATAAAAAGCATATGAAAGCTCTTAACAGTGTACTTTAAAAAATAAAGTATCAAGTATCCAGTATGCATTTTGTTAAAATTGTACCGATACAATGATACATTTAATAAAAAATGCTCACTGTTATTGAAAATGTATTCTGGTTCTCCTTTGGATGACTCCAAAATCCGCCCCCCCCCCCCCCCCCCCGCCGAAAAAAAAAGCTTGCTAGATTTTCATGACTTAAAGTTGGACAGTGTGATAGGATGATCATAACTAAACACAAAATTATTAAGAAATACTGATTCAACTTTTCAACATATTCCGAAGTCAACTTTTTGACAGTTACGAAAGTTTTCTGTCACATCCAGCTGTCTGTCCAAAAACATTGATCCGACATTGCGTAGTTGTAAAATGTTACCAATTTACAGGACCAATAAATACATAGAAAAATATTACTCAATATTTTAACTACGCTTTCATTCACACCGATGCGATTAACATCACTAAACGATTTGATTCGCAGCACTGCAAAATTACGACATTCATCAGGCACAGACTCTTTTACAGTTAAAAAAATAAATTTTTGAAGAGATTTATTCCCTTGCCCTGATTTAAGAATTAAGTAAAACGTTATGACTTAATTAAAAATAGTAATCATAAAATTAATTTAAGTAAGTTTGGACCGGGATTAAATTTTGCTACATAAAGTAAAACATAAGAGGCATGCAAAAACAAGTGACATACCTTTAACGGAAAAGTACCCTTTTCTGCGTTGAAACTACATTATTTTCTCAAGAGTAAATGTACTCATATTTCTCAAGAGTTATGTATGCATTCATGCGTAGTATTTTTTCTTCTATATGCAACAATCAAGGAAATTGAAAAGAAAATAAACATTCGAAAGAAATTCAAACGAATTAAATTGTAGAATTCATATGGACAAAAAAGAGAATTAAACCCTTATACCTCCAAAAAAAAAAAAAAAACAGTAGATCTTCCTACTTTTCGTTCGGTTATTTGTTACTTACCGATTACAAAATACAGTAGGCGCCGCTTAATGTGATCGCTTTGGGACAAATACAATTTGATAAAAATAACCGACTGATAACAATAACCGAAAAGAATCCAGGAGACACAAAATAATGATTTTTTTTCCAATTAAGGTGCATTTATTTTGGCAACCTCAAATTAAAATCACAATGACTCAACTGAACGCAGTTTTAAATTATAAATTATTAAATTAACAGAACGGAAATATCTGAATTATAAAAAGTTAAAGCTAAATTATGCAATTTTTTATCACATAGTAATATGTGAAGTAAAATATGACCGTTTTCCCTGACATTTGTAAACCAGTTTCAAAGCACATTCTGCTTTTCTATCTTTTCCAGCATGGTTTTGCATGTTGTTTAAATTTTAATTTAACTTCGCTTTGTTTTCAATCTCGACACAATTCTTTAATAGTTCACAAAGTAATGGCAACAATGGAGGTCCTACATCAATGCCTGCAACATGTCCAGCGACTGAATTTTTTTAGGTGCAAAAGAAAGTTTTCTTAGGGGGAGTCTGTGGTCACTGGGGGGCAAACTTTCTGTAGCTTCATTCCTAGAAAAATTTTGAACTTCTATTGAAAACCACAAAATGCTACAAAGAAAGTTAGTCTCATCAGGGTTTGCCTATGTATTTCTGTTAATTGAGGAACAAAAACGTGAAAAAAATTTAAAGTTTATGAAAAAGTGATAACAATAAACGAAGACGCCGATTACAATATCCGACTTTTTTAACATGTGTTAATATACAAGTGTTCCGGGACTTCGTGATTCTGATAACATTAAGCGAATGATAACATTAACCGTGATCACATTAAACGGCGCCTACTGTATAATGAAAATCTGAAGCATTTACTGTAGAAAGATTAATGTCGAATTAAAAGTATGTATAAATATACATTTTAAGTGCTGTCATTTGGAAATTTCCAGTCTAGATTCTTTGAAATCCAGAGTATTTTTTTACTTTAATTATAATAACCACAGTGATCATAAACAAAACCATTACGCCACATAGGAGCCCAAGCATCACACCTGGAGTAATGGGTTTCTCCTGCCCATGTGAATCAACAATCAGACGTTGAGATGAGGCTTGGACAATTGGCAGGGGGGATGGGAAACATTCAGAATCGGCTACTGCAGGGATGATGTCATGAAAGAAGTCCATGGCGTCTTGGTTGGGGCTCTTTATAACAGCACGTTCATCAGCTCGGAAATCCATAATGTAGCGCGCTTCTTTTGTATATGGCAACCATGGATCAGGCCCCAAGTAATAACCATCTGGATGCCTGGGGAAAGCATGTCAGGTGATAAATTGAGTGTTCGATACGAAAGGTTAATACATATTAAAGAAAAAAAGTTACTGGTAGATTCCATGTCAACTCAACAAGGGGCGTAACTTGAGGGTCTCGGATTTCTTTGAATTTAATATAAGTTAAAATTCATAAAAAATTAAGCAATACTTTTTTTTTCCCAAAAAAAATTCCTGGACCGAGATACAAGCCGCCAAAGGTGGCGGTCCTATTTCTTACTTGGAGTTTTTGTCAAAATATTTAAAGTACATTATCTCAGGAACGATGGAACATATTTTGTTGCGATTTGTTTTCTTTCAAAGGATATTTTTGCTTTAAAAAAAAATGCAACATTTTGAAATGTGTGCTTTAGTTCATTTCTACAATCTTTTGAAAAAAAAAGTTTTTTTTTTTTCTCTCGAAAATACCAATTTTAAAAGTTTTATTTTTTTTACAGTTTATTAGTACCACTGCACTAGGTTTATTTCGTTTAACAGATTTTAGAAGCATTTGAAAAAATAAAGGTTTATACACTTTTACATAAAGTCAGACCTGAAAATTCAAATTTTTTTTTCGCAGCAAATGGCCAGAAAACACTTTTAATTCAGTCATATATCGAAATTTTCATATTGAGTCGCCATTTTATTCAGGATATTGAATTTAGTGAGAACAAGATGGCATTGCGCTTCCGATTCTGATTCCGATTCCGAGTCACAACTGACTACAACTGTATTTATGTCGAGGACTGCATACTAAGTGCCTTGCCTCCATTATTTTTTTATACCGATAGATGGCAGCACCATCACCGGATCGTACACTTAATGAGGATTTAGAACTAGTCCAGGAGCTAATAGCTACCTGGTGCTAGCACCCCCAGAGGTATCGTTTCACTTGGAGGACATTGAGACCACGAGCATATTTAACGTGGCCCAGTCCCCTTTAATGACGACGGTGGATCTTCGACCATCGAGGTTCGAACTCAGGACCCTCCGGCCCCGAATCCGACACTCTACCGATCGGGCTACCACGGCCCCTGCATTGCGCTTAACGATTCTTTTGGCGCTACGCTGAGAGGTTACATGGGGAAATGCAGCGAATCGGCAGGAGACTGCGTTATTGTTTTCATATAAAATAAAACTCATGGATAAAGTGGTGACTTAAAATGAAAATTTCGGTATATACACTACTGGCCATTAAAATTGCTACAACAAGAAGGCGACATGGTACAGACATGAAATTTTAATGACAGAAAGATGATGTGAAATGCAAATGATTAGCTTCTCAGCGCATTCAGAAATTGTAGGCGCTGGCAGCGACACTTACAATGTGTTTAAATAAGGAAATAGTACAGCCAATTTCTCACGTGCAAATTCAATTTGAACGTTGTTGCGTGTTCGAAAATTGTTGTGATGCCTAATGTAAGAAGAAGAAATGCTTACCAGTTCGTTTCTGTCTTTGATAGAGGTCGAATTGTAACCTACCGGGATTGCGGTTTATCCTACCGCAGTATAGCTGCTCGCGTCGGTCGAGATCCAATAACAGTTAGCAGAATATGGAATCAATGGGTTCAGGATTGTAATACAGATCGCCGTGCTAGTTTTCAACGGCCAGTAATCACTAGCAGCTGAGAGGACAGGCATGTTATCCGTATGGCCATAGTGGATCGTACAGCCACGTCACGAGCCCCGAGTCAAGAAATGGGGGGATTTGCAAGACAACAAGTGTCTGCACGAGCAGTTTGGTGACGTTTACAGCAGCATGGACTGTCAGCTCGGAAACCATGGCTGCGGCTAACATTGACACTGCATCACAGACAGGAGCGCCTTCGATGGTGTGATCAGCGACGAACCTGGGTGTACCAATGGCGAGACGTCATTTTTTTCTGATGAATCCAGGTTCTGCTTACAACATCATGATGGTCGCATCCATGTTTGGCGGTATCGTGGTAAACGCACACTGGCAGCGTGCATTCGGCATCGTCATACTAGCCCATCCCTTGGCGTGATGTTGTGGGGTGCCATAGGATACACATCTCGTTCACCTTTTGTTCGCATTGACGGCACTATGAAAAGTCGGCGTTACATTTCTGATGTGTTACGACTCGTGGCACTACCCTTTATTCGAGCCCTACGAAACTCTACGTTTCAGCAGGATAATGCACGACCGTATGTGGCTGGTATTGTTCAGACTTTCCTCTATGCGGAAAATGTTCGACTGATGCCCTGGCCAGCACGTTCTCCAGATCTTTCACCAATAGAAAGCGTCTGGTCAATGGTTGCTGAACAACTAGCTCGTCAGCAAACGCCAGCCACTACGATCGATGAACTGTGGCATTGTGTCGAAGCTGCATGGGAGTCTGTACCTGTACATGCCATCCACTCTCTGTATGACTCAATGCCCAGGCGTATAAGCACTGATATTGCTGCCAGAGGTAGTAGTTCTAGGTACTAATTTCTTAGGATCTATTCTCCCAAATTTCTTGAAAATTTAATCATTTGTTATTTCTAACATTATAAATGTGTCCAATAAATATTATCTTGTTATCTGCATTTTTTCCTGGTGTAGCAATTTTAATGGTCAGTAGTGTAACTCAATTAAAAGTGTTTTCTGGTCACTTGTTGCGATTTTTTTTTTTTTTTTTTGAATTTTCAGGTCTGCCTTTACGTAAAGATTTCCTTAAAAACCCTAGTTTTTTCAAATGTCACTAAAATCTCTTAACCAAAAAAGTGGAAGCTCTCCCTTTCAGGGAACATAGTGCTCTGTTGTACTAATAAACTGAAAAAATAAAGAAAAATTTTGAAATTGGCATTTTCGAGAAAATCAAAACAATTATTTTAAACTTTTTTTTTCTTTCAAAAACTGGAAAAAAAACTAAAGCACATATTTCAAAATGTTGCATATTTTTTTAAACAAGAAAAAAAATTCCTTTAAAATAAAACAAACCGAAACAAAATATGTTCGACCGTTCGTGAGATAATGTACTTTAAAGATTTTCACGAAAATCCCAAGTGAGAAATCATGACAGGACCGCCATCTTGACCATCTTTGGCCCAGGAATTTTTTTGGGCAAAAAAAAAAAAAAAAAAACTTATATCTTATTTTTATGAATTTTAACATGTGTTAAATTCAAAAAAATCCGAGAGCATCAAGTTACGACCCTTGTTGAATTGAAATGGATTCTGCCGACTAAAATTTTGATATACAGTAAACTCCCGATTATCGGTGGTCTTATTGTCCGCGGTTCGGATTATCCGCTGGTGTTTTTAGATTTTTTTAATTGTCATAAAATGCTTTTTAAACTTATGACTGTGTCATTGTTCTTTTCTACCTATAACATATATTTTTACATTCAATGGTAGCAGATGCAATATAGCAATGTTTTAAGCTATAATTTAAATATATGTATGAGTTATTCATATTTTTTTTGCTATTGTATGCAGTAGCATCGTTTTTTATCTATTATTCGGATTATCCACGGTTTTTGCTTATCCGCGGTTACCGTGCCGTCCGCGGATAATCGGGAGTTTACTAATTTGTTAACGCCAAATTTTTCCACTGCTAAATCGAATCACTTCATTATAGTCTCCCATTGAATCGAAACCTAAATTTCATCACTGCGCTTTTGAAATGTAAGCTGAGTTGTCACTAGGGGCTCTTTAAAATAAGTTTTTTCGATGTCTTGTTTTAGAAACGTAATTCTGTTATCTTCGGTAGTTAAAAATTTTCCTTATATCCCCGCCATTGAGTAATAACAATCCTTTCAGAAATTAAATGGGGTTAGCTTTCTTACATCGTTCTTCTTAAGCCCGGTGCTCAACTCATTCATACATTTCGATATAAGTTGAGTAAGGAAACTCCCTGCTTGGTAGATTGTAGGAAATGACGTACTCTTTACCTCTAATTTTACATATAAAAAAACGTTAAGTTTTAAAATTTACTGATGAGTACGCTTTTGTTGAATTTCATTCAATTTTGTTTGTACCAAAGTAACTTCACAGTTAAAAAAAATGTGTAACTTTACTCCGTAAAAGCGGTGGCAGCTTAGCTGCCTCCATAGCAATGGAGTAACTTAACTGATAAAACTGGTGTAACGCTCATATGTTACACCAGTTTTATCAGTTAAGTTACTTCATTTCTATGGAGGAAGCTAGCCGCCAGAATAAGGTTACACAAAGTGCAAAATGCTGCCAGGACTAAGGTTACACATTTTTTTTTCTCTAATGAAAAATTGTGTATATGCAAGAACAAATGCAAAACAATTGCAACAGTTGAAAAAAAATTCATTCATTTCTATTTTTGAAATCATTGTCATGCATCCTAGTGAATATTTTATGTACTTTTTGGATTTATAGTATTTTAAAGTCTAAAAAGAACAACAGAAGTACAGCAAGAAAGATACTGAAGTGCACACACGTACATATTTAAACATAGTTTACATACATATTTATAAACGTGTGTTGTACGTGTGTACATTAATATTTACGAGTGATTACAGTATGAAAAGTAAACTTTGAACAATCATAAATTTTACACTTCATCTTATTTCTTTAAAAAATGTAACTAACATTGATAAAATGAAAAAACAAACAATTAAAAAAACAGAGCTAAGAATTGCTGAGGAAATTATTTTATTTTGGAATAGTTATTAACTTCGGTGTAAATTTTATTTTAACATCATAAATCTTGTACAAACATAATTTACTGAGATGTAATCTTACTTTTCGCGAATTCTACTATCGATACTAAAAAAGTAATTTCTTAATGCTCATCTTCGTAGTAGATTGTAATCTCGTATACTAATTTTGAGAGTAATGAAGAAATGATAAGTAAAAAGGTTTTTCAGAATTTCAGAAAATATGAAATGAATTATTGCTTCTTTAAGAGGTAATACTTCAAACTTAAAATATAATTTTCATGCACTGCAGCAGTTGTTTTGTCCAACTCAGGATTGATGGCGCTTGGTCTTCGGCGAGTCGCCTCAAAAGCGGTTGAAAACAAGATAAGCATAATCAAGCGTTGGGAAAGTAAGTTTTTTCTTGAAGCATTGTTATTCGTTAAAATTAGAAACAAACTTAAATTGAAAACTGCCACCTTCTCTGCGATAAGGTAGATTGTACAAATCATTATTTTCTTATCACTTTTACTGCCCTCTCCATTTCCAGCGAATTCCTTTTTTTTTTTTTTTTTTTTTTGACTCTTCCACTGAGCGCCAACAATGTTGAGCCTCACTTTACAAATTTTTGAAACACAATTTATCCATTATCTTCATTTGGTATGATTTAATGTATGTTCAACTGAGAAATGTATTTTATTTTATTTTATACTTCCTGCAAAATAAATAAATGAATGAATAATAAAGTTGGTTGGGGAAGTGGGTCACCCCCCCCCCCCCCCATAACTGAAATATGGATAAAGTTTTCAAACTTTTTAGCTCTGATCATGTTAAATTTTAACACAGTAATTGGTTTTGCACATATTTGGGTTTCGTGAAATTTTTTTCTAATTCATAGTACTTAGTAAAAAAAAAAAAACATTAGTTATAACATCAGTGCATAATACGCGTGAACACATCATACTTGATTTTTTACATATTAATGAACAAAACAATCAGAGGGCTATGCATAACGAACATTAAAACACACGCCGTGAATCTGTTTCTAATATTTGTGAAACTTTAATACCCAAAACCTTTTCGAAAAATGGAAATGTTTAATGTCCAAACATTTATCTACTAAAATGTTATCCCACTAGATAAAAAACAAACAATTAAAACTGAATTAGTTACCCATATTGATCAAACTAAGAAGAGAAATAAATAATTTTCTGATTGTAAGTAGAAAATGTATTTATCGAAGTAAATTACATCGAAATTAAATTTCAACCTGGACTCATCCAATGATTCTTTTCAAGAGTTTTTTTTATTTTACTTGTACCAACTGAATACCTTCTTTCATATTTGTTAAAAACAAAGATGTCATTCTTTTGCATAAAATATTTGTAAGTTTTAGGAGAAAGCCCACAAATGCTCAACAACATCGAAAATTGCTCAGAATTTCAAAAATTACTGACCCTAATATTACAAAATATGGCCTTACAATTGCTTTTAAAGACTTGTGTTTAAGAAAATATTCTTGAAAGAAAAAATTAATTTAAAGGACAAAAAATTTAAGTGGCATATCTCCTGAATGTAAAACATTGCTTAAATGTTTTGGACCATAATTTCGGAGAAAACTCCAGGGAAATGCTCCAGATCCCCCTATCCATAAAATCTTCAAAGTTTTTCTGAAGTTTTGAAACTTCAACTTCGAAAACTTGCATGGGTGAGAAGGAATTGTTTCAATTTAATTGATGACATAATCGATCGGAAACAGTCCCTAAGCACCCTCCTTCCCTTACCCCAACGACAATAAACATGGCCTAAAATCGCGTTTTTATGGCTAAAATTATGTTTTTAAAACTAAAAGTTTCAACATTTTGACAAGACAACCTCTCCCCCTTTCTTATCCGATCAAAAATTTTTTTTTGTTTGTTTGTTTGTTTTTTGTTCTTTCAATGTGCCTCCTAAAACTTTTTTCCGGTTACATCCCTGCACGCAGGGGCAGAATTCAAGCAAATTGGGTGAGAACTAGACAAATCCTGCTTCAATGATACAAAGGAAACGAATGTTTTGGTGACTTAGAGAAAGGAGTATTTTTGTGCCCTAGGAAAAAAATACATTGCAATGAATCTCTATTTAGTGTGAATGTCATCGTGTTTCGTCGAAACTAAGGACGCCCTGCGGCGCCCCCTCATTTCGTGGCGCCCGGGGCGATTGCCCCGCTCGCCCCTCTCCCTTCGGACGGCCCTGTTGATAGTTCAGCTACAAAAACTGCTAAAGCTGGTGATTATGTTTTTGTGAAACATGCATGAAAGAAAATCATTAAGATTTAAGTAAGACTAATGTTGGAAGTTGATGATGCAAATTAAAAAATGCTGTTGAATTTGTAAGAACGAATAGAAATAGTGACACTTATTCGCATGATGCAGGTGATGTTGGAATGATTACTGAGTTTGACGTGATAATGGTTCTACCTTAGCTAACTTTACATAGACGCAGTCACTTAGTGCTTCCAATTTCTTTTTCAACTTATAGTTTTGGCTAATTTACTCAAATTGATCTTAATCAACTGTATTACGTTTATTATACACACCTTTATAATGTAAAGGTAAAATCTATACCTTAGGCTTTCAATAAATTTTACAATATATATATATATATATATATATATATATATATATATATATATATATATATATATATATATATATATATATATATATATATATATATATATATATATAATTTTTTTTTTTTTTTTCGTTTTAAAATTTTCTGTGATACAGATTTAAAAGATAGTAAATACCTCATAAATGGATGCATTTACAAAACAATAATTCGCACATTGAAATTTGTACTTTATCATGTAAGACTCCCTTACCCCTTTTTTAGATATACTTCATTTAAATTTAAATAAAAGGGCGTGACCCACTTACCCCTTACTATGGGTAAGTGGAACACCAATCAGATTTCTTAAAAAATGTAATCTCAAAAGGGGTCCTACTTACCCCAACCAACCCTAATCATGAATGATTCATATTTAATGAAATTAAAATATTTATTTCAGATTTTTATTTTGAAAAATATATATAGAAATTTAATGCACTGTAGTTTAGGGCTTATTTATAAAATGGGGAAAAAATATTTTTTAGTTTTAATGTAAAAATGGAACTAAAAATATTATACTTTATAACATATCTTGCATGCAAATAACAAAAAATATTTCTTACCCAAAACGAGCAAAGTTGGTGATACTGGAAAGCATCTTATATGTCAATGTTTTCTCATGCTCAGTCAAATTTTTCATCTGTAAAGGCAAACCAAAGCTGAAGAGGACATCATCTCCATGACCGGCTTCGATGAAGGCTGGATGAATTGAAAAGCTTGCTCGATGGCTTAGCTGATAGACGAAGATATTCCGTTGATCCTTTAAACTGGTGTCGGCCAGTTTTTCCAAATGAGAAGTGACGAAAATGTCCCCGCAAAACTTAACAAAATTTTTTCTTAAATCCGAACTCACGTATTTATACTTGTTAATAGCCAGCTTGTTCAGTAGCTGATCAGTTTTTTTATACATAAAATCCATGCTGTCGGTAAGGAGGTCTTGAAAATCAGTTTCGTTAATAGTGTTATTAACTATTTTATTGAATAGTGGAGATTGAGCAGCTTGCAGTCCAATAGTGCAGAGTGTTCCTTCATTATTGTTCATTCCCAACAAAATGTCAACAGGATTGTATGAAGATGTAGCAGCTGCTTTAATTGGTTCAGTATTAATTAACTTGAAATCGAAAACTGGTCGCCATGATTGTTTAACTTCCATAGAAGCTTCGAGAAGTTCTTGAGCTGGGATTTCCCTAAGACAGTTGATAGTATCACTCAAATTCATAGAAAGGCACTGCATTTTAGCAGCTAAAGATAATGTAGCATTTAAAGGATTTCGATCGAAAACCCAGTCTCCAACTGGTACACCACTCTGAAGTATAATTTGTTGAAATAGTTTTTCATTCCGACTTAGAGGAGAAAATGCGTGTATCGCGGCACTCATTGCTCCAGTAAAACGACCAAAAAGCGTAATTCTATCCTTATCACCTCCAAAGTTTTCTATGTTCTCATTAATCCAATTTAATGCCAGCCTTTGATCATATAAGCCAACATTTCCAGGAGCACTATCAGTTAAAGCTGACAAGAATCCGAAGACTGATACTCGATAATTGACAGTTACGAAGATAACAAGTCCGTTAGCTGCTAAATAACTTCCGTCGAATTGACTGGGATCAGCATAGTTGAAACCTTCACCGGCTAGAAATACTATCACAGGGAATTTGCTTAATGTTTGGGACACAGAAGGAACATAAATATTCAAAAACAAACAATCTTCATTGAATTCGGCCCGGTTAAGATGCAACAGAGGGCTTACCACAGATGGAAGATGCGGTGGCTGTAAGCAACTTGGCCGGAAATAAGTAGCATTCAGTTCAGTCGTTTGTCGTAAAGCCACGGGGGGTCGAAATCGCAACGAAGCGAGAGGAGCTTGAGCATAAGGAACGCCAAGAAACATTTTCACCTTCTGGCCGAGAGTGATTCCTAATTTGCCATTCACCGTACCTGAAGTTGTCGAAATCCTCAGATCGTCAGTTGCAGCCGTACTGCATGCAACAACCAAACATATTATCACTGGGAGATTCATTTCAACTGGTTCACAAATTAGTCAACTTCAAAACAGGAATTAATTATTCAGTGGAAAACATTGAGCTGCAGTCATCCAGAACTTTCCGTAAATCGTATGGCAAGTTATTAACAACGACGAATGCCGAGATGAAAATAGTCAAAGTCCTTTGATTAAAAAATAGTCAATGCGATCGGACTCCCGGTAACGCTCGCGGCGAAAGCGAAGAGTTAAAACGGAAAAAATCCTTCTCGGTTTAGAGAGCTGGAAGCACAAACGTGAGCTGCTGAAACTGAAATTTATTTGAAGCTGATGCCTTTTATATACTCTCAAGGAAGGAAAAGAAAGAAAAAGCAGAGCAGCAACTTTCCACTTCAAAAGGTGGAGCTTAGAAATCCCCTCTTTCCACCGCACCACGCTTCCGAACTTGACTAACTGCTTTTTGATCCCACCTCATTTATCTCCTTCTCATATCCTCACACCTCGCATTTTTTTAGGCAGCGCAAGAGCATGAAGCTAGACATTAAAGCTCGAGCTACTAAACCCTATTTCCCAATCAATCAGAAGTCCGAACGGTTTACAGCCAATGAGAGTGAAAGTTCAGAGCTAATAGCCAACTCGCTTCCCTCTCACACATTCGCAGGAAAGTTTGCCAACGATTTGACATGATTTCACTTTTGGCGAAATTTATTTTTTCAAAATTCAAACACTCGTTTCGATTTTTTCAGTAACTGCAGCTACAAAAAAAAAAAAAGACGAAATAAAATGAATGTTCCTGATTTGGGATTATTGTAAATGTTTCCATTTAAGTGTACGTACTCATTGTCAGAAAATGAGAATGAAATGACTTGAAAAACACTCATTTCTTTTATGGTTTTGCATTGAAATGAATACACACCTTTAGGCAACTTAGTAACAGTCAGAGGTGGACTGGCCCGCGGGCTGGTGTACCCTCCTCCTGTGCGCCCTTGCGTTCTCAAACCTGTGCACCTTTGCGGTTTTTTTTTCTTTTTTTTTCGCCCTTGAACTTGTGCGCACTTTAGCACAAATTAGCAACTGATTCTTGACATGTTTAAAGGCTTCCAGGAACCCCTTTTCCAATGCGGCAAAGGGTTAGCTTTTGAGTGTAATGTCTTAAGACAAAAGTCAAAAGTTTCGGAGCTCCTTGAAACCCCGAAACACGTGTCTGCAAACATTTACTAATTTGTTCATTCATAAAGTTGTTTTTCTTACTGTTTATTAAAGTATGGCTCAGAAATCTTGAAATTTGAAATTAATTGCGACACGTTTTACGTTGAGATAACTCAAAGATTTTCTTTTCTTTCCAACTTAGGGGGTTGCATGGAAGATTTATTATGAGCTGAATTTCGCAAGCAGAATCAAAAATTGCAAAGAAAAAAATGAACAAATAATTTTAATTTTGACATCGTGAATTCAAATCACGTTTTTCGCGATCTCGAGTGTGTAGGTGTGTGTGTATTTATGTAGGTGTGAGTGTATTTGTGTAGGCGTGTTTGTATTTGTTTAGGCATGTGTGTAGGCGGGCATACGTGTGTGTGTGTGTGTGTGTGTGTGTAGACATCTGTATGTGTGTAGGCACGGGCGTGCACAGGAATTTTTGGGCCCGTCGCAAATGACCCCCCCCCCCCCTCCATATTGTTTACCCTCTACATCCATTCATACATTTCACCCCTCATATTAAAAATCTTGGGCACCCTTCAGACTCGGGCCCGGGCCAACAGGTGTCCCTTCTCCCTTCCGCCCCTTTTCTTCCGAAATGATCTTCGTTTAATTAGCAATTTGCATCTAAGTCTTGAGTGTAATTTTCTCATAATCAAAACCTGGTTTCTTTGTACCGTAAATTTTAAAGCAATAAAATTTGTAATATATGACAGCTTATATTTTTTACTGCATGCGGACTGAATCTAAAATACAGCGAGCAATGTCCAAATTATGCAACATTATAGAGGAGACCGGGATCCATTTGATACGAGAGTTTTAATTCTGGAGTGAGCTCAGAGCTGAGAGGCGTCAGGGAACAGGGAGAAGTAACAGACTTGGCTGATGTGACCTTCGTACGCGGTAGAACCTGTCTTTTTCAGTTTGGCAGCTATTTTAAAGATTTTTTTTTTTTTTTTCGCACACTGGAGTAAGTTTTTATGGTTTGCTTTCAGCTTTCATATATGGTGTTTAAGTAAATACAGTACATCCTCGATTTAACGATTGTCAAGGGACTGGAAAAACTTAAAATCAAGGATATCGTTAAATCAAGGAGCACGGACATTCAATGCAGCCAAATCCGGACCAGTGAAATGTGTCATTAAATTGGGGAAATCGTTAAATCGGGTATCGTTAAATCGAAGTTATACTGAATTTAATATTAAGCAAGATACTACTGTATTCCTTGATTAGAAGGTATGATTTTACATAAGGGAAGTTGCTCGTATTCGAAGCTGTTTTTTTTTTTTTTTAATTGTTTTTGAGTTAAAGTAATGGCGTTGCTTGGTTCAAGTTGATACTTCGCGTTTGGGTTAAGTATATTTGTGTAATAATTAATTTATCAAATTTTTAAGGGTTTTTTCTTTTTCCAGAAATGCTTAGAAGTGACCAAAACATAGGAAATTTCTCTTTACATAATTGAAAGAGCGTATTTCGCAGAAGATATCCATAGCTATAAATCAGAATTACGTTTATCGTTTAACTCGGATTAATATTTCAAACATTTTGCGACACTCTTCTATTAAAACAGCTCCTATAACCTTCGTTTCGTTGCTTATTAGTACGTCAGCATAATTGTGATTTACTTGTGCATCAACTTGACCCAACGTCGGTCAAGTTAACACATTTCGAAATAAATAAATTAATTAATTAAAATGTTCTTTACATAAAAAAAATGTATGAATAAAGGTTTTGAAATCAATATTTGATTGGAAAATAGTAATAGTATTACATGAAGTTTTATTTTGTTGCGTAACATTAGTAAGAAAAATTAGAAAAATCGAAATGCAAAGAATGTACCAACTATACCCAGTTGCCCCAAATTCAAAATTTTTTAGCTTAAATATTGAATTATTTTTGAACAAACTTGCTGTACTGCCCATAACGTATGAGACCTGTTTGAACCAGATTTGGGAAAAACGGATTTGTCCTTTTTTTTCAGATGTTCTGCTTTAAAATATTAATTATTGAAGAATTAAACAGGATTTTAAACCTTTTGCACACTGATTTCATATATTTCTGTTTAAAGTACGCCCCCTCCTCCCCCCCCCCCACACACAAACAATTTTCAACAACGTGTTAGAGGAAGTCAACTGATAAATTATTCCTCAAGAAATTTTACAGAACTCTAAATTTATGGTGAGAACTAGCTGTCAAAAATAATCTAAAATGATACATACATATTTCCAAAAAGAAGAAAAAGTGAAGAAAAAAAATTAATTTGAATTTTGACATCTTGAATTCAAATTATGTTTTTCGCAATCACGAGTGAGTGTATGTAGGCGTGTGTATTTGTGTGTGGGGGGGTATGTGTGTTTGTGTGTAGGGGGTATGTGTATGTGTGTGTAGGCATGTGTGTTTGTGTCTGTGTGCAGGCATGAATGTGTGGGTAGTTGTGTGTAGGTGTGTGTGTATGTGTAGGTGTCTGTATGTATGCGTGTGTGTTTGTGTGCGTGTATGCGTTTGTGTATGTATGTGTTTGTGTATGTGCGTGTAGGTGTATGTGTGTAGATGTATGTATGTGTGTGTGTGTGTGCGTGTGTGTGTGTAGTTGTGTAGGTATGCGCGTGTGTGTAGGACATGGGTGCAACCTGGAGAAGGTGGGTGGCGGTGGGAAAATAAAATGATAGGACGCCAAAAATAGTCAAATGAAAGCAATAAGCAATCGTGATTGCTCAATAAAATTAAATTTGTTTATATTCAATGTAAAATAACTATTAATGCTTTTTGTACTGATAGTACGAAAATTAGTACCAACAATCCATTTTATAAGGCAGCTTTGAAATGTAAAAATAATAAAACAAACTGCATTAAATTCCAACTGGATGGTTAGCAAAACACTATTGATGCAATCGAATAGCTTTAGTTCAGTTCCAAATAAAACTGTTTACGCTGTTTTCCCGTTAAAAATGACAAAAATGCGTACTCGTTGCTCATTAAATGACATGTTGAGACATCATTTCACCCTAGCGTTTTATTTATTAGAAAAGTAAGCTTGCAGTTTTAGAAGAATGTATCTGGCTGCGAAATGGAGCAATAAATAGTGTATTTGATACAGTAGAGAGTACATGTTTTTCTTTTTCTATAGAATGATTTAGACATGCACTTTTTAATTTATTATTCGGTACACTGTTAAAAATTCAGGAAGATTTTCTGGTAATTGTTACTGTTGTCTTACAACATCGCTGATTTTTAGGGTAATTTATGCCGGAGAAATAAGCGATAACAGCTCCAACTGGTTGCTGTGGCCTACCGAGGAAACCGTGAAATTTTACTGTAACATTTGATTTTTATGGTAATAGTTACTGGCAACATGGATGCCAGTAACAATTACCGTAAATTTTCCGGAAAATTTTTAACAGTGTATGAAGTGAATATGTAAAAGTAACTACCTGCGTTGCCCGAGTTTCACGGTATACCTCGAAAATAAAAGTTGTCTCAAGTGACACATGTTCAACAATCAAGTTTAAATGAAGGAAAAAAAAATAGCGTAACATTTCCGTCAACGTGTACAAAAAAAGATTAATTTTATGACACAAAATTTAAATTTACACCTCTTTGGATTTTTTTAAATTCCAAAAATTCAATCATTGTTATAAATAGGAGCATTGAAACCTCCCATGGGGCGACCCAACTCCCTCCTACGAGCCGCCCGACCTCCGATCCCCCCTCCCCCTTCGTTTTCTAAATGAAAAGTTGATAACTTCCGAAATCATTTTTTTCTTTTATCAGAATCGCTGTACTTGCGTTGACATGACAAATATTTCTCCAAAATTAGAAAAAAGTAAAGTCCGAAATTTCAAAAATGTTTTAAAGTTCCATTAATATTTTGTTAAATTTACATTTTTGAACAAATCCTCGGTTCAGCACAGTGAGAAGAAAACACAGCATAACATAAGTCAAACACATTTCCTTCGCAAAAAAAAAAAAAGCAAAACTGAAAAATCCCTTTCTGTAACATAAAGGGAAATAAGTTCTTCACATTGCATTTTTTTTTTTTTCTCTTTAATTGAAGCATTTTACATCTTTCTCCATTCAAATGTAATAAAATATCATCCTTTGAGAAATGATTTTAAAACTTTTTCTTCAGCATTTTGTCGCCAAGTAAAAAAAAAAAAAAAAATCCGTGGTGCCGAAAAATATTTCGGCAACCATACGCAACTTCATTAGTCTGTAATCATCCAGATCTTTGCTTCGTTGAGAATGAAAGTGAAATCCTCGTTTCGAAAATAGAAGTAACAGAGAACCAGATAATAATAATAATCAATACATGTATAATAAAGTCTTTAGATTGTCTTTGATTTTCGGTATGTATTTAGTCGTATTGTCTGATTTTCATCAGAACCGTGTGACAAAAAAAAAACTTCAAAATGCTTTTGACAGCATACTTACTGATTCTTCTGAAAAATGACCCCCTGGACCCAAATATGACCATAGTTTTCCCCCATTTCCACACCCCCCCCCCACCCGTCACAAACCATTCGGAAAAATCATGTGAAATTTAAAAATTAATTTGATTTTTGACATTTTGAATTCAAATTATGTTTTTCGCAATCACGAGTGTGTGTATGTAGGCGTGTGTGTTTGTGTGTGGGGGGGTATGTGTGTTTGTGTGTAGGGGGTATGTGTATGCGTGTGTAGGCATATGTGTTTGTGTCTGTGTGCTGGCATAAGTGTGTGGGTAGTTGTGTGTATGAATGTGTGTGTGGGGGGGGGGGGTATGTGTATGTGTGTGCAGGCATATGTGTTTGTGTCTGTGTGCAGGCATGAATGTGTGGGTAGTTGTGTGTATGTGTGTGTAGTTTTTGGTGTGTGTATGTGTGTGGGTGTCTGTATGTGTGCGTGTGTCTATGTGTTTGTGTGTATATGTGTGTGCGTGCGTGTGCGTGTGTAGTTGTGTATGTATGCGCGTGTGTAGGACATGGATGCAACCTGGAGACGGCTTTCGCTATAAGTGTAGCATCGTGAGGAGCCGGTTGACGGTGATGGTGCGGACGGTGGCGGTGGGAAAAATCAAAAGACGCCAAAAACAGTCAAATGAGAACAATAAGCAATCGTGATTGCTCAAAAAAAAAAAAAAAAAATCATGGATCGCGCCGCTTGTGGCATACGACTCGCACCTGATTTAATTTTTAATCTTGATTATATCTAAACTCACTGCAACTCACAACGACCGTTACAGTTGAATAGGGGGTAATCCTAGGGTGACGGCTACCCGCGCGAAAAGACCCAATGTGCTACCCCTCTACAGATGTTTTCACATTTTGACTACTAAATATTTAACGTTAAAATTATGAACTCATTACCTTATAGGAGTAATAAAAAGTAAATCGTAAAACATTAATTAAAAAGCAAGTAAAAATTTTACTTCAAAACTTGACCAGCTAATAGGTAATAAAACGAACGAAAAATTTTTACAAAATAATAAACAAACAAAAATCAAATTTGAAACCAAATTTGGCATTTCATTATTAGAAACGTAAAGCTGCAGAATTTTCGCGGAAAATATAATCTAATTCTTCTCAGAAAATATAGTTGTAAATCAAAAATCTCGTGAGTAAAAAGTAGAAAATGTAATCTAATTCTTCTCAGAAAATAAAGTTCTAAACCATAAATCTCGAGAAGTAAAAAGTAAAAAGCGAAAAGTACATAACTTTGTCTTTCTTCCAAGACTACCTACTAACAAATGCAAAAAAACTTTTCTGGATTTATGATTGAGAAAAAAGCAAGTGTGCCAATAATTTTGATGTAATCAGTTTTTTTTTTTATTTTTTTTTTTATTTATTTATTTTTTTTTATTTATTTTTTTTTTTTTAGCGACATCCAATTTAGTAAAATGATGACCTACTTTGCTCGCCTTTCTGGTGTCATATCTGGTGTCTCTGGTGTCATTTCTCAAGTAAGTTTTAATAACTTTTAAGTTTCTGAAACTTCGTTTACTTAAAGTCATAGAAACAACCAAGTTTAAAAACAAAGGAAAGTTGGAAAACAGGGAGTGTGATAATTTTTGTCTATTACTTCGCGCAAAGAAAATGGGCATTTTCTGCGAGCATTTTAAAACAATGGACACAAAATCACTTTTCCCTTTGACGAAAACAAAAAAGAAAGAAAAACTGGTTTTGAGATCATTCACACAGAAAGCTATTAGTGAGTGTTTTCGAAAAATTGATTTTGCGATATTTCGCAAATTGAAAAAGTGTTTTTGTTTAAAGAACAGTTGTTTATTCCATTCTCCGACGATTTCGTGCATGAGAAAGTGAAAATGTAATTAAACCAAAACGTCCATTGAACCGAACCGGTTCATCTGTAATAGAACTTAGCTGTACCGACTCCTGCGTAACATGGGCGTATCCACAGGAAGGTCAGGGATCGCAGCTGCCCTTTCCAAAACACATAATATTCAAAGAAAAAAAAAAAGATTTTTTTTTTTAAATTTAATTACTGACGTTTGCTTCAACTTCTAAATTTTTGGAAGAGCACTACTCTTTCTTGATGTTTTGCTGGTGTAATATTGCAATACCACTATGAAATAAAAGCAAGGTAAATACAACATTAAAAACACTGCCCCTTTCCACAAACTTCCCGCATAAGGTATTCTTTCTTTTGAGAAAGCATTTTATGCCATATAAATTAGCTGGCCATATACCATAAAATGCTTTAAACTTAGAAAAGTTCCTCCTCCAGGTATGTCATTTTGAAATTTTACAGTGTGCGTGTGGGAGGGGGGGGGGGGTAATCGGTATAGACAAATACATTTTTTAGGGGAAAACAACATTTTTACGTAAGTTCATAATTGCATTGTTTCTAAAATCGAAGCCCTGATTCCCCAAATGACGAGCCCCTCCCCTCTCCCTTCCTTGTTGAGCTGGATACGTTATTTCTGCGTAATGACTCAAAAAAAAGTTATAACAATAGACTCTTTTTCTGGGACTTTTCATGCATTTCAGTTCTTAAATGACAGTAATTAAACGTGTCATCTATAATCTGGCAAAACAACAGCGAAAAAGCTATTTGGGGGGAAAAAAGCATACTAGTGTTTCTGGGTTCAAGGCAACCCTTTATCGATGCTTAGTCTTTACATCGATAAGTTTACGAGACGATGCAAGTTTATAGATGAAAAGACAATCGGCAAAACAATATTTTCTGTTATTATTACGGATTAAACGAAATGTCCCATAAATTGAGCAAAGTTACACAGGAGGGGGGGGATTGGGTCCCCCAAGAGGACACCAACCTAGACTCTTAAAGGGCGCACAGATTCGAGGGAGCAAAAAAAAAAAAGAAGACGCATAAGTTCGAGGACTAGTCCGCCCCTGAAGGTACATAAACAAACTACTGTACATAGTAAAAACTATTTTTAATTCAAGAGAATGAAATATAAAACCGCATAAGAGACAATTACAGTTCAAAAGCCTAGCAACAATTAATGAGCGCATCTAATGTGCATCTAAATGGCTGTTCGGATTGAGTAAAATCTAGTTCAATACGGTCCATATTAATAAAGGTTTACTATATTTAAAATTCAGCATATTTGTTCGATTTATTTTAAGTTTGTTTTAAGAAATTCGTAAAAAAAATGCCTAGAACTAGATTGATAAAATAATAAGCATTCTTTGGCCGCCCCTTGTTTTGGCTACCCGCGTGCGGTGCTCGCGCTGCACACCTGCTAGGAATCGGCTCTGCAGCTGAATGTAGCATGTCTGCTTGAATTGCAGAAACCTCACAACAAGTAACATTTTCGTGCGGTCTATATTGAAGGGAATGAACCATTGACTGGCAAGCGATTTTAAATATAGTAAAACCCCTCTTAACGGACACCCCTCAAGGGCGGACACCCCTCTTATACGGACATTTTTTAATTCCCCGATTCCAATGCGAATAACATTATTAAACCCCTGTCCTGCGGACACCCCTCTATTATGGACAAAAAAATTGTCCCGTTAGTGTCCGCATTAGAGAGGTTTTACTACTGCCACAACAAAAAGTCGGGTCAGGTGCAGGGCCGAATTCAGCTCCATGCCGCCCGCAGGCAGATTTGAAATCTGCGCCCCCCCCCCTTTAAAAGAAAGCCAAAAACTCAAAAACACGCAAAAAGTGTTCCCGAAATTTGAACTGTCAATCTTATGAAGAAATGGTGATGTTTCACATAGGGCTCCCCAATGGGAGGTCACAGCAGTCTTCCAAAAAATTCCTTATTCTGCAATTTTGCTCTTGATTCAGAAAATTTAGAGATTACATTGCAACATATTCTTTTTTCTTTTTCAAAATTCTAAAACTTGTTTTTTAATGATACCTAACGATCCTCCTCATTAGATGTTATGTACGTATGTATGATATGCGTGTAAGCTCGTGTTTTATCATTCGGTAAAATAAGAACTACCAGATTTTTCTAGAATGCTAAGCATGTTAGTATGTTTCATATAAGACAGCAACTTTATTTTCAGAAAAAAATAGCTAACTTCTTTGTTTCATTATTTGTTATCGTTTCCTCAAAAAGACATTTTGAATTTAGAAGATGAAAAAAAAACACGATTAGATTCTAAATATAATTTTTCTGCTTTTTTTTTTTTTTTTTTTTTTTTTAAAGTTACGCATTAGTGCTCTTTTGATCAAAACTGTTTTGAAGTCAAACCTAGCTTAATTATTTAATATCTATATCGCTGAATCTTTGATGAGCACTGACCTTGAGTGTTTTGTGCGTTAACCATTTTATCAGTCGTTATCTTTATAGCAGCATCTTTATCCTGTTTTCTTTTTTTTTTTCATCTACAAATCAACGATTTGAATAATTTCCTCTGTTATTAAGTTCACTCTCTTGTGTTCTTACCACTCCTCACTGCTCAATGGTATTTCATTAGTAAATTGTAACTGGATTACTTTGTTTGAAGTAAAAGTTTCCGCTTTTGAAAACTGCCCATTTGAAAAAAACATATCATGTTAAAAAAAAATGACTTTTTTATTCTTCGGTTTTTAGTTTAGCATGTTTCCTTTAGTTAAAATCATTCAGCCTTTTTCGCTCGTCACTCATTTTTATCTATCTCCGTGACTTAATATTAACAGAAAACAATTTTTAAATATTAATAACGCAAAAGAGAAAATAAACGTCAATCACTCAAGAAACCAGTACTGAATAAACTTAAGTACACCACTAAAATCTTAGTCAAACTCCAATCTTGTTGCGATTTCTGGGTAAACGCAACGACACTTTCTGAAATTGACACCCTTTTTTCGTCTTCACTTACTATTTTACTCTGATCAATTACCATGATTGAAAAAAATTTGATTTTCATAAGATGTGTGAAAGTAATCATTATTAAAGAGCAAGAAAAAATTGTATCTGTGAAAAATGAAAGAATGCCAATATTTTACTTTCAAGAATAAAAAAAAACAATTAAAAAAATGTGTGGTTAATGCAAAATTTGCCGCCCTAGGCAGCTGCCTATTCTGCCTATTGGGATATTGGGCCCTGGTCAGGTGGCGGTCTATGTTAAAGAGGAAGAACGATAGACAAGTGATCAGGGCCTGATTAACGTATGGTCCTACAGGTCCCTGGAGCTGGGCCCCACAATTTTAAGGGCACCAAAATTGAGTTAATTTCTTTCTTTCTTCCCTGTTTAGGAAACAACTCCTTTCAAATGAGAGAATTTTCTTGTGAGAAGGGCATCAAAATTATTCCAGGACCTTGGCATCAATTTAGCTTAATCGGGCCCTGAAGGGTATTTTAAATAGCCCCAAAACCAGAAGTCGACCGGAGTCAGGTTGGGTGATCGTGGAGTTCATGTGTCCATCCGATTTTTTAAAGCTAATCCATGCTGTTGAAAGTTAATCTATAAAAATAGAAATGCTACTGCTCCATCAAGACTTCTTATGATCTTTTCGTCCGCCAATGAAGTGCAAAATATTTCAATCCTGGAAGATGCTGCGTTTACTTTGAACTCAATGACCAAAAAACGATCCTCTATAACGGACTGTTTTCATCCTAACCACCAGATTTGCAATTAAATGTGTTAAAATGATCTAAAGAGTCAGTTCTAATACATCTATTTTTTTTTTCTATTTGATTTTTGCTCGCTATGTATTTCCCGCATTTTACGTTTTTTTTATCCGGTTCCTTGAGAAGCGTAAAATCGGGGCTTCTTTGAATTTTTTTCGTTGTTTTTGCTCAGACGAACTTAATTGCCACAGAAAAGCTCATGTTTTCTTTCTGGTAGAATGCATTTTGTTCTTAGTAAAGAAAGTTTTCTTGTGCATAAGAGTTTTATTTTGAGGCATGTAAAATAATTAATTGTATCGTTGATAGCAAATCTAATTTTGGATCAGTGGGCCGTTGTATGTTTTGGTTTCCAGTTTTCGTTTGTATGTTTTAATGATTCGAAATTTCAGCGGTTATAAAATTTGCAGCATAAGGCTTTGTTTTGATATAACACGAAACAAGTTTCGATACAACGCGATACACGTTGAAACACCGAATTTAAAAAAAAAAAAAAAGAAACATCTCTTTGAAAAGAAGAAAGAAAAAAAAATAGAATTATTCAAATTGCCGTTAATTAGTTTATTTATTTATTTTTTCAGTCTCTAAAGACATTGGCTACTATATACAGTGAAACCCCGATTTTACATTTCTCAAGGAACTGGGTAATAAAAACGTAAATTAAGGGAAAAACAAAAAAATCGAAAATCAAATAGAAAAAAACCCATAAAGATAGTTTCGATGACTCTTTCAAAAGGTGTAATATCTATAATGTACAAAAAAAAAACATTATTGTACGATTATACGTACCATTTTAAAATCATTTTAACACATGTAGTTGCGAATCCTGGCGTTTAGGTCGAAAATGTCCGTAATAGTGGATTGTTTCTCAGTCAATGAGTTCAATGTGTTTAAGTATCTTCTAGGACTGAAATACTTCGCAAGATTTTTTCTGGTCTTTATGAGAAAGCAAACGTGCTGATGTGTGTATCACATGACTTCCTCTTACACCAATTTTTAATAGTGTCTCCCCATTATTGGCAATTTTAATGTGATTCAATAGTTAACTCTCTAAATATCACCAACAGTGGACAAATTGAAACCAGATTTAACGAGCTGATGTGTGCATCACATGACTTCCTTTTACACCAATTTAATGCTATTTCCCTATTATTGCAATTTTAATGGGATTCTCTCTCTAACTCTTTAAATATCACTAGCAATGGCCACATTGAAAGCAGATTTAAAAAAAAAAAAAAAAAAAATCGCCAAATTTTTCGCCAAGTTGGCGACAAAACTTGTCAACCAAAAGACTGGCGATATATCGCCAAGTGACCGCCAAATTATAACACCACTTGAGTTTGCATCGAAATTAACAATGATTTCCCCCCAAAAAGGTGCAAAAGACCCCTTTAGAAACACCCGAATGCAACCAAAATAGGAGGTGCACAACTAGACCCCACTACGAGTCTATGTACCAAATTTCAACTTTCTAGGACATACCATTTTTGAGTTATGCGAAATACATACGCACATACGCACATACGCACATACGCACATACGCACATACACACATACGCACATACATACAGACGTCACGAGAAAAGTCGTTGTAATTACCTCGGTGATGGTCAAAATGGATATTTCGCGTGTCTATACATTCTTAGGCACTTTTCCGCATGTGGTCGAATCGAAAAAAAAACTCAACATTCATTTGGGGGTGAGCAAAATGGAAATTAAGGGCGATTTTTGAGTGAAAATTTTTTCGCGAATACAATACTTCCTTTTTTGTAAAAGGAAGTAAAAATTAAAAAAAATCGCCAAATGGTTTGCCAAGTTGGCGACAAAACTTGGTGACCAAAAGACTGGCGATATATCGCCGTCTGCCAAATTATAATACCACTTGAGTTTGCATCGAAATTAACAATGATCTTCCCCCAAAAAGGTGCAAAATACCCCTTCAGAAACACCCGAATGCAACCAAAACGGGAGGTGCACAACTAGACCCCACTAGGAGTCTACGTACCAAATTCGAACTTTCTAGGACATATTGTTCTTGAGTTATGCGACATACATACGCACATACATACGTACATGCAGACGTCACGAGAAATCTCGTTATAATTAACTCGGGAATCGTCAAAATGGATATTTCGGGCGTCTATACGTTCTTGGGTACTTATGCACGTGTGGTCGAGTCGAAAAAAAAACTTAACATTCATTCGGGGATGAGCAAAATGGAAATTAAGGTCGATTTTTGAGTGAAATTTTTTTCGCGAATACAATACTTCCTTTTTTGTAAAAGGAAGTAATAATATTTCACTATTTGCAAGCTCTCGAATGCAACATTGAAAGAAAGGACAGATTGCGCTTCAGGTTCTTGTTCATCTTCCTCGGGCAGACGAAAAGCTTTTAAGCGTTTTAATGTTTCTAAACA
The DNA here is from genome assembly GCF_026930045.1 of Uloborus diversus. Classification (NCBI taxonomy): domain Eukaryota; kingdom Metazoa; phylum Arthropoda; class Arachnida; order Araneae; family Uloboridae; genus Uloborus; species Uloborus diversus. The sequence continues at coordinate 121,332,854 of NC_072740.1, forward strand.
AAACAAATGGTAGAGGAAAAGGTGTAAAAATGCGCTCAGGTGTAAATATGGGCACCCCTTCCTAGTGGCTGTGGGAGTTACTGAGTCTGGCGACGAGGACTGAATTTGATGTCATTTACTAATATAAGATAGCAGAGAGCAGTTGGAAACATTCTTTCAAGTAGTGTGAATGCAGCGTGAGTTATTGTACAAAGCCGGTGTTTTTTTTTTTTTTTTTTTTGAGAAGTATGTGAAACCATTTTCTTTTCATGTTCTTATGTTTAGCTAAAAGCAATTTCGCAGTGATATTCGGAAAACGTAGATCTTAAATCACTTTTTGAAGCACACCATTAGACACACACGCTTTTACATTACATGTGATTGTGGCTATCTTTCTGACGTGTAGTTGGTGGAAATATTTCCAACTACACGTTGGAAGCAAATGATGACTGATTACTTCACATTTGCTGCTTTGATTGGAGCTCATGCCGGAACTTTTTTTTTTCATACTGAGAAAGATTATAGGATTCTCGGAAATGCCATCTCAAGTGAAGAAAATTGCTTCAATTCCTATCAAAAGAGGCCACACGAAACACCTGGAAATAATGATGATGGCACTGCAGTAAGGTATTCGATTGACTAAAATATTCTTGGAATCGTTAAAAGATCACTTTTATGAATTTATTAACTACTTTATTTATTTTGATGAAACTTTTT